>NW_016157420.1:147280-156676 GCF_001687245.7 Rhagoletis zephyria | reverse complement strand
TAAATATTTCAAAAACGGTGACACTTTTACCTGAAAATTTTTTGTTTATCAGGGAGCTCACCCCCCCACCTACCTTCCCCTAAAGTTTGGCACGTTACTTCTGGGACACCCTGTATACATATTGTTACCTGAATATACATAGATAGGCCCTAACTCACATAGTCGCAGAAACGCAAAAAAGTCGTAACTAACTAAACAATTTTATTGCTTAAAGTAGAATTCGATGAAATGCACCATAATCAATCAAAAGGGAATTTTGACTTTTTAGTTAGTTACGGATTCTTGTATTTCAGTATTTATATTAAGGTAACGATATGTAGATATGTACATGTAGAAAAAATTTTTCGATAGTTGGAACGAAAGTAAGAATATGAACTTATATTTGTGTATAACAATTATGGAGGTAATGATTTTATGGTATACAAATTACTTCTCTTTGGTTGTGTGCATTTCCGACAGGGTAGGAGTGTGATGTATTGTGGAATGATTTTCCGTCGTCCCTTGTCAAATTTGGTTTGGAGACAAACCGGTTTCAGCTTTGTGCCATCTTCAGTTTCATTTTTTGAATGAAAGCGAACGAAAAAAATGACACTGAAGATGGCACAACGCCGAAACCGGTTTGTCTCCAAACCAAATTTGACAAGGGATGACGGCATATAAATTACATACATATTTATGTATATACATAGAAATGTGCATATACATATATGTACGTCTAGCTAAAATAAAGGGTTTTAGCTTTATCATTGTAAATTATAGTTCAGGTTTTCAAACGTTTTGTTAGGCTTAATACCTGTGTGTAAATAAGCAGATTCAATAAATATAAACACTTACAAAAAAAAAAAAAATACTTGCGAATTATTTTTTATCGGTTTTTTCTACTTCCATTCAAGAAAAAGTACGGTTTTTATGCTTGTTTGCCGAACAATTTAAGCCCATGAATTATTTATTTAATATGTGTTATTATATAAATATTTAGTAGATACATATATGATTTATTTAAACAAACATTAATATTACAAATATTAGTATGTAGGCTTGCATATTCGATCACTTCAACAGTTTCACATCATAAAAACACACTTAATATAAACACACAAATATAAATAATGAAGCAACGCGGCTTACGTGAGTGATTTTGTAATGCATATGCAAATATGTACGTACATATGTACATATATCTAGAGGTGTAAAAATAAATGATTTATAAAGCGTACGCACGTCGCATTATCAGGTCGAAAAACATGTCATTATCAATGGAGGCGCTAATTGTTGCGTAATAGTTCTCAAATTCCTCTTTGGTAATCTACAAGAGAAGTGTACAGCATAACGAAGCATGTAGTAAATAAAACGGCAGAAATGCGATACAATGTGCACGAATCTAGCTTACCTTTCCATCCAAATTACCACGGCCACCCTCGAAATTATTTAAAAAATCCGTCAATATTTCATCTTCGCTCATTTCGCCGCTTTGATATTTCGGATGCTCCTTCACCGAATACACATTCTTCAAGTCATCCAAAGTAATAACGCCATCTCCGGTCTTGTCCATTTTCGCAAATGCTTGATCGATGATGTCTAGACGGCACTGTGGCATCGGTGGCTACCGGAAATGATAAGGTCATTCATTACAAAATTGCCATAAGTATATTTGTAGTATGTGTGTGCATTAGGGTGGTTCAAGTGAAGTCGGATTTTTAATGCTCTCACCTCTAGGATTATTCTATATCGAAAAAAATATACCCTTATTTTTTATTTTGAAATCAAAATTTATTTAGAGGTCGATGAAAGCGCTCAAAGCTTTTCATGTATTTTATATGGGGAAAAAATCAACTTTTCGTAGAAATTGTATGGAATTCTTGAAAATCAATATTTTTCGATCAGAAAACTGTGGCTCTCTTCAACAGACTCCCAATAACAATACCAAGTTGTTTATTTTTACCATTTTTTAATACCAACGATTTTTTATTTATTCCCCCATTGCATTTTCTGACATTTTCTGGGGGTTTTGGCGGACCTATAAAATATATTTACTTTAAAAAATTTTTAAATAAATAACTTAGTAATATTATTGGGAATCTTCTGAAGAGGAACAGGGTTTGCCGATCGAAAAATATTGATTTTCAAGAATTCCATACCATTTCTACGAAAAGTGTTTTTTTTTTTTTTTAATATAAAATAAGCGCTTTGAGCGCTTTGAGCGACCTCTAAATATATATTTTAGTCTCAAAAAAAAAAAAAAACTAGGGATATATTTTTTTTCGATATAGAACAATCCTAGGTGGTGAGAGCATAAAAATTTCCACTTTACTTTTTCACAGGCATTTTTGGACCACCCTAGTATGCATACATGCATACAAGCATTTGCATTCAACATAACATCGAATATATTTATTATGCTCAAAGTAAGTTTTTCTAACTTACAAAATGCACACTCACCCGCAATTTCAATAGGAACTCAGTCATATTAACGGAACCGCTGCCATCTTCGTCAAAACTAAGTAGTCGTACACACAAAGTAATTATGTACATACATAATTCGATTAAACTTTTCTGCCAATAAAGAGGCGAAAACTTGCGTTTTTCTACATGCAAACTCACCTTTGAAACATCTCTTTAATTTCTTCATCGGTCACTTCTAAGCCCATCTCGCGTATGCCATTGGTGAACTCTTCCTCATTCAACGCTTTGCTGCCATCGTCATCCATATTGCGAAAAGTTCTATGCGAAAGAATATTAAACTAATGTGATGCATGTACATTAGAGTGGTCTCATTTTTGTATGTATGTAGGGAAAAAAATGTCATTCTAGCAAACGGAGCACCCCTTAGTTTTTTTTCCTTTTGATAATTGCAATATCTGCACTAACTTTCTATTTTCGCTACTGGATCGCTGAGAAACTGGCAAAAATATTGGTGATTTTTATTAAAATCTACTGTTGCTATGACAACTGAAGCTTGAAATATTTTTTCAGACAATTTAAATTTCAAGTATTCTTAGGTTGCTTAACCACTACTTCTAAAGCAAAATATGAGCATCATGAGCATGCTCCAAACTGAAACATAGAAACATAAAGTTTTGTACGAGCACCTCTTTCGGCAAGAGGAGCAATTTTGGAAGTTGGCCCAAACCTTATCTCGGAAAATAAATTTAGGGCCACTCTAATGTACATATGTATGTATATATAGTATATTGTAATTTGGTTTCATAGCTATTTTCTAAGAGCTTTTAGTTCATATATGCATAATGTACATACATATGTATACATAGGTATATGTATGTGTGTGTGAGTAGTACCATCAACAATTGCACTAACCTGCCAAAACCGAGTATACCAGTTGCACCGCGACTCAGACATAACAAACGTAATTTGGTAATTGGATCTTTCTCTTCGCCATTTGCCAATTCTCGCATTGACTTGTTAACCAAATTGGCTTCCAATGAGTAGAGGTCGTGATTTGATAACTACGTAGTGCAGATAGAAATTGGAATATTAATTAGCATATGAGGTTTAAGAAATATGTAGAAATAAAAATTTGGAATTTTTTGATGTGTATGCTAAATGAGAAATCGCCAATCGTGTTTAGTTGAAAAATAAGGGTGTTAGAATTTCTTCGCACATACTTAGTTACTAAAAACGGTTAAATTTTGGTTTAGGAAAAAATAAAAATAGTAGTGGTATTTACATATCTCAACCGATAACTTTGTCAAGCAGATATTCTTATAAATTTATGCCGCATACTCTCCTTTCATTTACACTTGCGGAAATAGTCGTGTTTTCTTTGGTTATCGAGCTCAGTATCAGTAATTTTACATTACTAGCACGAGGATTACAAAATTTTTAGAAATTACCTCAGTAAATGGAAAAAAATTATGTTTAGATGAGATAATATTTATTTAAATAAATACTTAACACAAAAGGCGATTTATTTGAACCCAGCTAAAAGAAGCAATGGCAAAATGTCTGTCCGAAGATTGTATGTATACGCAGACCTATTTTCAATTGATTTGCACAAATTTAACAAACATATGAAAAAGCAGAAGACAGTGATGCTTCTCCGTTTTATCTGATCAAATGATTGCTATGGCTATGGCATGGAACAACTGATTGACATCCTTCCTGACAAAGGCACAAGAAAGACTGTTAAGCAGACTCATCAGATCCGATTTGAAATTATTTTAACGATGTATTTTGGAACGAGTTTCCGTAATCTCTTCTCAAGTTTAGTTTGAAGGCGAACCGGTTTGGGAAATGTGTCATCTTCAATGTCTCTTCTGTTTGATTCTGTTGTTGATTATTTATCGATTTTGCTATCGATATTTTCATAGATTTTTTAATCGAAGTTGCTACGAAATATTTGATTTAGCTATCGAAAATTTTATTGAGTTTGTCATCGATTTTGATATCGCTATTTTATTGATTGTTTTGTCGATGTTTTTACTGATTTTGCTATCGATTATTTATCAATTTTGTTATCGTTATTTTTACCGATTTTGTTATCGATATTTTTATCTATTTTCTAATCGATTTTTTCTGTCGATTTTGTTATCGATATTTTTATAAAATTTGTTATCCATATTTTTATCGACTTTCTAATTGATTTATCTACCAATCTTATTATAGATTTTTCTATCGAAATTTTTGTCGAATTTTTCATCGATTTTGTTATCGATATTTTTTATCGGTTTTGATGTCGGTATTTGGAGGGATGTTACTATCGATTTTGTTATCAATAGAGTATAAAGATAAAAATGAAAATAAAGGAAAACAGAATAACATAAATGAGTAGTCCACTTGCAAAGTGCGCTATGTAAATTTGTTCCGATTTTTAGTTTTTGGTGAGTAACGTACCAGTAGTTAAAGTAGCTTTAGGTCTACTAACAACACAGTGAAAAATCTTTCTATATTCTGAAAAAAATAGCATCAAATTATAAATACTCTTGCAAAAGTCGCTATCATGCTTATTTATAAACTTTCAAAAGTCTCCATCTTCTGATGAACTTAGAAAACTGCTTTAGGTCGTATAGACTGTTAATATTATGTTATGTTATCTTTGCTTATTTATCCAAATTTTCAGGTAATTAAAAAAAAATATTCGATATAAAAGTTACTTGTTGTCGTAGCCGTTTTTTTTTTTTTAATTTATGGCTTAGTTACTATTATAAAATCACATAACGCTGTTTGCGAACACGGCTTGAGGGAGGGCTCTAGATAGAAAAAATACAAAAAATTTAACCTTAAGCAAAAGCAAATGTATACGTATGTACATATGTATATTGGTTATGGATAAACTAGCTATGTAACGTAAGTTTCACTTGTACAGTGTGGCCAAGGCGCACTTACTTTTTTTAATGCTAGCGATTTCTTAAGGGCCCCTTGCCCAGGCATGAGCACGGGACACAGATTCGCTGATAATTTCGTCTTAGCATTCTTTCATTAGTATTTTGAATACTTTCTACTTAGATTAAAAAAAAAAAAACAAGAGACACTAAGCAAATTGTTCTATGAATAGTTTTATGGAAATGCTTAATCTCCTGCTATAATTTTTTAAAGTGTGTCATGAATAAAAATATTTTTAAAGGGTCGAAATCTGCTTTTAAATTAAACGTTTTTGGACCATAAAAAAAATCTATAAGATAGCAATTTTTTATTTAAAAAATCTTGTTGCTCACAAACTAACAAAAGTTGACAGTATTCCAACAGGTATTTTAGAAAAACAAAGAACAAAAATTGGCTTTATAAACCAAAAGCTACAATTTAATTCGGTCGGACTTTTAGCAAAAACTAAGAGTAAAGACTCGATTCTCAGTCTACAGGGTCAATTATATATTCTCGATGAAATTTTCTTAAAAAATAACTGGGTGCAATTTGATTCTTTAAAAGAGAGACCTTAAAAAATTTTGAACACGAATATTTGCTCTTTTTGGGTACTTTTTTTTTTAAATATATTTATGTATTTGCATCTTCTCTATCTCTTTCTGAGAGTAAAAAGTGGCAAATAAAAAACCTTAATAAAAAACACTTATTCATCTAATCAGCATAGCTTAGTCACTTGAATTGCGAGAAAACGATATTTATGTCTGTAAACGCACCAAAATAATTAGCAACATTTCTTTAAATAAAATGAAGCAAATGAACTGAAAGTGTAACTGACTCACTTGTTTGCATTGAACAAGAAATAATAACGACTAAAACAGGTAACCAAAAATAAGAGCAGTGAGAAAATTAATGACCCTCAACATATGTATGATTCATTGAAAAGTAGATGAGTAAGCGAAAACAGACAATAACGAAGAGCCAGAAAGAAAAATAATAAAAACAAAAAACCGCTAAAATTACTTTCCGCAATGATATGTAGCTGTCCGACAAGATACAATGTTGATACATATTTACGAGTATGTACAACTCTACATGATTACAGGTGGGTAAGTACCCTGACGGAAAGAAGTGTTTTTTTTTTTTTTTAATCAACTAATGGCAAAACTACTTTGAAACAAATGCAGCGAGTAAATGTTGCGAATTTTGATGTTCTTTTTACCCAAAGAAACAATATGAGTCTTGAAAAAAAGCATCTGTGAAGTGCAGAATGAAAGCGTATTCAAACGAAAAGTACTGACTTTGAAGTTCTTTAGCACGAATGCATTTTAAAGTAGTTGAAAAAAGCTGAGTCGGATAATTGATTTGCTCCTAGGACATGGCCATGTTAATAGAGTTAGTTGCTTATATGAAAACAAGCAAGAAATCCAACCGTTTGTATTTCGTAAAAAAGTACTTTTTAAATTGCTTTTAAAGTAGTTCCATTTCCGGCAGGGAAATTCTTTTAAAACCAATGTGTGAGTAATAAGTGTGTTGTTGAAATTTTTCCCGATTACCGACATGTATTTAATTTTCCTCAGAAAAGTGGAAACAATAAAATTTGTATGCCGTCCGTTGTAAAACTAAAATTTTAAGTGCCGCTTCTAGCGTTCATTACCCCAAGCGCTTGAAAGGCAGACGCTGCTTTCTTCTTCTTTATTTACTTGCCGCACACATTCATTCTACTTATAAATACATATGTACTTACATCTGCTTCCTCGGACATTTTACTCCCACGAATTTATCGATTTGTCGAAACAATAAATTATGTTCAATTTTCTATGTACACAAACTTGCGAAAAAACTTCACACCAAATGATATTTATACCGGCCACAACAATGAAAAAATACGCTAGGGCTTAATGCTGAAGTAATAACCAGCGCTTAAGATTTTGTATAAGCTTTTGTGCAGAAAGCAGAACTTGTTACTCTGCCGGCGACGAGAGACAAACTAAAGTTGCAAGCGTTGAGTAAGTCAGTAAATGTGCTTGTCAAAAGCGTTCCACGTCGGTTAGTTAGGGGCCCGCCAATAGTGGCGCTACACTACATGTGTACATAGCATTTGTATGCGCGTACGTATGTATGTCTTTACTTGGCTTATGCCCACGTGAATTTATCTCTATCTCTTTATTCGTAATTGCATATGAATGTGCCGGCAAATTAACGAATATACGACAAAGCATGCGGGCTTTCGTGTAACGCCAGATTTCATATCTAACTGATATAAATAACTACATACATATGTACATATGTACTTTGAGAGAAGGCAATGTACGCTACTATGAAAATGTTCAGAAAGAAATTTCTAAATCACTGGACAACAAAATTGAGATTTTCACCCAGCAGGGCTGGAATTTTTTTACAAGCTTTTACTTACTTTCACATGTGTGTAATCAATATCACAGTCACAAGAAAAAGTGATTTGTACATTTGACCAGGCCCACCCCTACTGACATGTATTTCGACCCACTGATTCCGAATCTGAGGTCCGTTTGACTCGTACACCTCCTAAGTTTCGAGTTATTTGCGAAAGTTGTGAAAAAATTGCAAAGAATTAGCAATTTTACAAGTCAAACGGACCTCAGATTCGGAGTCAGTGGGTCGAAATACATGTCAGTAGGTATATTTAGCCAACTTCCCGATGAGATAAGGATACCTTAAAGCGCTAGCTGGGTTAGGTATTGAGATAAGAAATATTATTGCACATTATAGGTAACGGGTGATTTTTTTGAGGTTAGGATTTTCATGCATTAGTATTTGACAGATCACGTGGGATTTCAGACATGGTGTCAAAGAGAAAGATGCTCAGTATGCTTTGACATTTCATCATGAATAGACTTACTAACGAGCAACGCTTGCAAATCATTGAATTTTATTACCAAAATCAGTGTTCGGTTCGCTTTACGTCCGATTTATGGTCTACATAATCGACCAAGTGAGCAAACAATTAATGCGATTGTGACCAAGTTTCGCACTCAGTTTACTTTATTGGACATTAAACCAACCACACGAATGCGTACAGTGCGTACAGAAGAGAATATTGCGTCTGTTTCTGAGAGTGTTGCTGAAGACCGTGAAATGTCGATTCGTCGCCGTTCGCAGCAATTGGGTTTGCGAAACACATTTCGAACCGAACACTGATTTTGGTAATAAAATTCAATGATTTGCAAGCGTTGCTCGTTAGTAAGTCTATTCATGATGAAATGTCAAAGCATACTGAGCATCTTTCTCTTTGACACCATGTCTGAAATCCCACGTGATCTGTCAAATACTAATGCATGAAAATCCTAACCTCAAAAAAATCACCCGTTACAAAATAATTTATTTGCAGTAAACTAAATCGCATGTTTGCAAAAATCCTTTCAAACATTATTGGCGCGGCGTTAAAGTACCCATAACTTTAATATTTTAAATAAAATAGAGGTAAAGCTAGCAAATCGTCTACCGTAGTCCAGAAATAGAGGTGCGTACTACCCTCTGGAACAACTCTAGCTCGATTCTTGTTCAAAACAACATACACCGAAATTTTTTTCTGAAGTGGTCACCACTCTCAACACAATGGCGAAGCTTCGAGTGTACTTCTGCTATAAAAATCTGTATCATAAAAACTAGTTGCTTTTCGGAAGGGGTGTAAATCGTGGATACCCCCATTTGGGAGACAACATCACGATCAAATACGAAAAATTGGGGGAAAAGCACAATAAAATGTGTGAAGCGGTAAATCAATAAGTATTTATTTATTCGCATATTTAAGTGCTGCTTGTAGGGTAATCCCAACGCTCACCTCTACTCTCTTTCTTTACTTTCGTTTCTACTCTTCAAATGCAAAACTCATACATTAAGTTCATATGTACTAATCATTTTACTTGCAAACAATGTGACACACATCGCGCTATGCTAATAAATAAATAATAAAAAGGAACAGTCCAGCGCCTTCGTCTTGGTCTGCAGGCTGTATCGGAGATACACCCGCTAAATTTAAACGTAGAATACGTGGTATGGTTAAGAGCATATCCAAGTCAAAAACGAAAGCACAAACTA
>NW_016157420.1:139947-146662 GCF_001687245.7 Rhagoletis zephyria | reverse complement strand
TGTCGACAGGTTTGGAATTTTATCTTTGAAACGCCACACTTTTCTTTGAAATCGCTTTATTAGTTCTCGTGCAATAAGCGTTTTTGTGAAGCTCTAAAAATTACAACTACAACATTTGAACATAGCCCCCATACCTTAAGGTAAGACGTATTCTACGTCAAAAAGTACTATCGATGAATAATGTATGCAACAAAAACAACTAAAGCAGCAATGACAATAAAGTCAACCGAAATTAGCGAAGTACCCACTCCCACAAGTAAGTAGTAAGTAGACGAGTAGGAGCAAAAGTAGCAACAATAGCATATGTATGTAAATATGTAACACTTTTCGCTTACACTCATCAACTCTCATGCGCCGCCAACGTTCGAATAGCCACTTGCAACAATAGCAACCAATTGACATTCACTGATTGCAAGCGACTGCCACCCACTTAGTCAAAAGCGAGTAGAAAGAAAGGCGAAAGCGTCGGAAATCAGTTGAGCGTGAGCTATTAGATTTGAATAATTTAATGTATTTTATGTACCTATGTATGTATGTATGTATGTAAAAGAATTGACATGCCACAACTAATGACGTTCAACAAAGTCCATGGGTGGGAGATTATATGTGAACGCGTCCATAGACGTAAATTTGTGTGTATGCATAGTTGTATATATGTATGTATGTATCTATTCACTTACCTAAGCATTGACTTATTTGTCTATCATTAGCATGTTCTTTAATTGCCATTATACTTATGGTTGTAGGTATATGTGTACATAAATAAGGGGTATTCACGATCCGGTGCTTATTGTCTAGCACGGTGCATAAATATCTAGTATAAATAACATGATTTTTGTTGTTTCATGTGTTCAAACAACAACAAAATTAGCCAATCTTGCTATTTATGCTATCTATGCACCATGCTAGACAGAATTCACCGGATCGTAAATACCCCTATAGATATATACTTTTCAATTGTTGGTGCATATTATTGTACAGCGAAACGGCCCACACTGAGGCAGGATACCTTTATAACTGCCATCAAATAAACTGAAGTTTTTAATCCTAAAGTGGAAAAATCTACTTTTAAAGAAAACATTTTGGTGAAGAACAATATTAAGCATATTAGAAACAAAACACTATTCATCCACTTTTGACCGCAAAAAACAAAAAAAAACATTACTTAAACATAGTTAAACACCTGAGGATAAAGGTTTCAACAAACCGAGCCCTAACCGCCAAAAATACGTATGCGACAATTTTTTTCGGAATTTTATTTTTCATTCAGAAACACATCTTAAAGATCTATAAACATATCTGGATTAAAAATATTATTAAAAAAAAAATGTCACTTACGCCATTTTGGCGGGTAGATAAGGTGGCAGCCCTCCAAGTGGCTCACTGAGACAGGCAATGACTGTGTTACCACAGAAAAGAAAAAATATAATTGTATCAAACCAAAATGCTGATTTGGTTTCTCTTCAGTGACCAGTAATCAAAAATAAATGCCCCGAAATCCAATTTGCCTTCGTCTTATACACTTTATTTAATATAAAAAACAGAACGAGAAAATTGTGTATCTATAACTAGAAAAAATTGATGTATGTATCTGGTAATTCAAAAAGTAAGTGAAGTTGGTTGCGAGTAAAATAAGAAAAATATAAATGTCAGAAATGGCAAGTCACCAGGGGTGATTTTAAATAGTATCATCAACAATAATCGTGGAACGGTACAACAGGTAATCAAGTAAAGTTATAAAAGCGCTGGCTGCTAGTTATGCAGTTCCGCAAGCAGCTGATGTTCACTCTAGAGAGTTGCTCTGGAGCAACTATGAAGTGCGACCCTAGATCGACCTGAGCCTCGCACAGGCAGGACAGCTGATGAGATCCGCAGCAACATTTAGCCGTACCGCATGAATTCCCATGGGGAAGTGCCCAGTCAAAACCCCAGTCAGAACCGAGAGTTCTTGCTTAGTACGCTGGAGAAGACCGTCCACGATCAACTACCGGCATTTCCTAGGTACCTTGAATTTATAGGTGCCTTGAAATTCGGTTATGGCTCGAAATAATTTACGCAGAAGTATTTTAAACTTGTACCAAAATCACTAATGTTGTGACGGGTCATTTTAATACATTTATACAGTTCCTTAGAGCTTAAACAGACGGCAACGTTGATCCGGATCAGCTCGGGAAGTAACTGCAGTTGATCCGGATTAAGTCCCAGTTAATCCCGATCAACGCTGTCGTCTGTTTAAGCATTTACTTAGTACTCTAACTAAGCAATATGGTGAAGATATGATGAAATCAAATTTGTTTTTGAATTTTCGGCAGTTTTTGATGGTATCTGTCCCACTGTGCACCGCGCGCTTATTCTGCGTCCCAACCCATTGAGTACTCAATTTGAATGCACTCAAGTACACTACAGTGAATCTATTCTTTAATACTGCAAGTACATGTGCACTCATATACATATGTTTTCTTGCATACATATGCACATATTTAAGTGTGCTCAGTTCATTTGCTACTTGCGTTGATATTCATTCATTTAATTTCATGGGAAATGTTGAAATTTTTCAATTAATTTCCAGCTCAATGACTGATGAGCCCATTGATATTTAAATAGCGGAAGCATTATTTTGCAGCATTGTTATACACACAAATACGAAATTGTGTAAATAAACTCGGTAGGAAATTTATTAAAGGATTCGCAGTTGATATTTACATAGATTTATTCCTTACCTCTTTTCTCCACAAAGATTTCCACATAAGGTTTTGCGTAGGATCAAATCCACAAAGTTTCCCGAAATTACTTATTCACATTACTATGATTGCGCTTTGGGAATATTCACAAAAGCTAGAACAAACACAGGAACTCCGCCCTTAACCATAGAAGGCGCAGATACACCTCCCTGTACTTTATAACTCAGCAGTCGCCAAAGAGATCAGATTACTTTTGGAAAAACAAGGGGAGCAATGAGAATTTAACGATTTCAATGCTATGATTTACTTAAAGTAAGGTGATTGCCCTAAACAGATGCACTATTGGACCGTAATCATTTTTTGTATGTGACACATCAGTACTTGTACTTGTATCAAACAAGGTATCGATACCCACTCCGTATCGGAAAGGTATCGAGTAATTGTACATAGAACTACGATTTTGTATACTTTTCAAGTTATTGTAATTTTTCACAAAAAATCTGTATTTTTACAAGCTTATTTATCTTTTAGTATTTTCTTCATACAAAAATTTAAGACAACAATTATTTTTGTATAGTATTTGATTTCAAAAACAATATAATACATTTTTACAACATTCATAGATAAAGTTTAAGTTTAAGAAAATAACTCCTTTTTTGTTATATTGCCCAAAAACATAAACTTTTCCAGGTGCTTCCCTGATAGGCGGTTTCGAGATTTCAATATAGTTGTACCTGTTTTTGAGAAAAGCCTCTCGCAAGGTACAGATGCCCCAACAACCGTTATGTATAGACCGTCTTGCTTATATAGGCGCGAAAATATAGTCCGCATATCTTCCCATTCCCTAAAGCAGTGTTGCTTTTCAAAAGAAGAAGCTGAATCATAATACGTTTTGTGCTTCCGATACAAGTACTTTTTTTTTAACCAAAGCCTTCTTTAACTTGACGTCTTATTTTTGAAAAACGAACGAATGGTGCGGATCTAATGGCATAGATTATTAAATAATTCGCATTTATGTTTTTAGCAGATGCTAATTCTCTTGGAAAAGATGAAAATTATTCCCTTACTCGAATAGATTTTTTTAATTATTAAAAAATTTGAAATAAGTTTGTTACACGTGAGGACACTATTCAAAAAAATAAAACCCTTTTGGACATCTACAGGCCAATCCCTTTAATTTAACACATCAATCTGATCAATGTGATGACGGGGACAAAAAATCGCTTTGCTTACTATATGATAGTTATATGTATGTAGATTGGCGAGAGTTTTCCAATTTTTGACAACAATTCCTAAAAATTTATTTTAAATTATACAAAATTTAGAGGCTGATACTTTCTGGACCACCCTAGACAATGTTTATGTATGTGTACAATAATTATGGATTTAATACATATTTATTAAGTACTAATGCCCTGAGGCCTTCACAAAAAATTGACAAAACAATAGACATAAATATCGACTAAAACTAACTGAAACTGCACCGGCTTCCCGTATAATGGTAATTTCCGGATATACGATAACTCCGATATTTCCATAATTAAGGACGTTCACTTACTCCAATTTAATACTTACAACAATCTCTTAACAATAAATACGACTATTATAGACTTCTAGGTAGTTTAAAGAAAGTTGGAACGTCGCTAGTTGATACCTGCGCCTGGTATAGAAAATTCGGATTCGCCCGAACTTATACTTCTCGACTTGTTATTTAATAATGAATGGCATTTTGTGTATTAATTGGTATGTCATTTCGCTGCCAGTGTGATGGACGGTATTTGACCTCACACACAATGTTGCCTATTAACCAAGGCTATAACTGCAGTGTTAACCCTATGTGCCCCATTGCAAGTAATAGTGCTGGTAGTTCCCGCTAGATTTGCAATAGCAATACCAATTAGATATTAAAAAAAATTACATGATCGTATACTACTTGAAAATAAGGAAGGTAAAGGATTGATATGGGAACACAATAAAATATCATACGGGTCTATTGGACCCGGCCGGTTAGGGGGATGTTCCTTCTCCCTGACCCTGAGTGAATTTTCTGCCACCATGCATTAGTGGGTAACTGCGCTCTTATTTGTAGGTAAAAAGGTTTGCTCGCGTAACGTTTAATTTCACTCTACTCTGCATGCATTTGTTGTAATAACCTTGCTGACATCAAAAATTTTTTCTTTTCTTTTAAATAAGATACTACTGTTTGAGTAAAACATTATCTGTCGTTGACCTCAAAAAACTAATTGAACTCAACGAAACCATTTGCATAGCAACGCTGAAAGTAAAGTAATAAGACAAAACAAAAAGCTCTCGCTCGCTCATATGAACCGCTACGCAATGTCTCCCCGTTTAAACTTTTTTTGTCACAAAGTTGGAACTAAACGCGAAGCGATTTCAGTACACGAATCACTTTCCTTTTTGCACATTAAATATTCATCCAAAGACGTTTTCATTGAAAAGCCATTTAAATTAAATACAATTTTACGTATTTGCATATTCGTAGAAAACAAAGATTGTTTTTGTTTAAATTGTTTGGATATTAAATTTAGCGTAAAATTTATGTAAAAAAACGTCGAAGAGCAGAAGCACATTTTTTTTTTGAGTAAATAAACCTCAGTAATTCGAGCTGTTTTGGATTTTCTTTTTATACCTTCTTTCGGGGCTTCAAAGAACTTCGGTTTATTTGTAACATTTCGCTTCAACACACGAATCAACACTAAATTAAATGTCCAAAAAATATTGAATGCCTGCAACAACAAGACTATGCGTACACAAAAAGGAAGCTTGTTTCCAAACAAAGGGAAACTCAAAAAAAAAAAACGAAAAAAAAACAAAGCAAACAAACAACCGAACGGAGTATAATTGAGTTGCAAAAACAAAATACACGCCAAATTAAACATAACGCAAGACGGAAGGACTTGCCTTTATTTCGCATGACACAACTCATATTTTACAGAGTCACTCTTTCCAACGCAGCCATTTGGGTTTCATGTGTTTTCATACTTTTGTACTTTTCTTGGCACAATTTTTTCCCCATTGGTAAATAGTATGTACTATGTACATAGCTAGCAACGCAGCAAGTGAATAAATAACAGCCACTTTTGCCACAACACGGAACAAATGAAAGCACAACTACGGAAATGACTAAAGAAAATAAGGAAATATTGTCACTGGGCCGTTCAACGAAAAGCTAACGGAAGGAAGAAAAGGGCAGGGGTGTATGGAAATATGTATGTATGTGCATATGCGACTGGTACAAAATCTAAATTATGAGCTTTTGCATAGCTGGTAAGTTAGTTCACTGAGTGTGGGTTCGTTTACAACAGCCGTGCCCAGCGCAGGGCACTTGCTTATGGAGTTCTGCCGGCGTTGGCCATGCCTGGTTTAGAACCACTTCTATATACGTATGTATGTATATATATGAGAATTATGTATATATTATTAAAAATTGCACTCAATTACAGTTAAATTCAAACGGCTGGTAAAGCTGGAACTTGATTTTTCTGTACTAATAAAAAATAATAGTTATTTAGCTAGTTTATAGAATTGGGGTAGTACAACGAAGGACATTGCGACGTATAAATCCATTTTTTGCAATTCTGGCAACTAGCTTTCAACTCACCACTATCACTATCTTTCGTAAGACAACTGTGAAATCTTGAAAGCTCTTTAATTATTTTAAACGTTTTTTTACTCTTTTTAAAAAATAAAAACCAATAAATAAGATAAATTTACACTTAAATAAATTAAAGAAATTAAATCACAAAAAAAATAAGTGCGGCTGGGCCACACTGGAAAAGTGAAACTTAGGTTACATGCCTTTTTTTCTCATAACCAATATACATATGTAACGGGTGATTTTTTTGAGGTTAGGATTTTCATGCATTAGTATTTGACAGATCACGTGGGATTTCAGACATGGTGTCAAAGAGAAAGATGCTCAGTATGCTTTGACATTTCATCATGAATAGACTTACTAACGAGCAACGCTTGCAAATCATTGAATTTTATTACCAAAATCAGTGTTCGGTTCG
>NW_016157420.1:43292-138052 GCF_001687245.7 Rhagoletis zephyria | reverse complement strand
CTCTCTCTTCTTATTGCGGCAAATACGTCTCGCTTCCTTCTTCAGTTCCCTATAACGGTCCCACATGGCTCGCGTTGCGCCCGATCGCAGCGTGGCCCTGTAGGCGGCATCTTTTTTCTCTGCGGCTTCTTGACATTCCTCATCGTACCAGATGTTCTTTCGGGCTCGCTGAAATCCAACTACTTCTTCGGCAGCGGTACTTAATGATCGGGAAACCGCTTATCGCCATTCTGCAAACCAGTGTAACTGACTCATTTTTATCTTTATACTCTATCGATAACAAAATCCATAGTATTATCCATCATAGTATCAAAACCGATAGTATCAAAACCGATAAAAGTATCGATAAAAAATCGATGACAAATTCAAAAAAATTTTCGATTGCAAAATTGATAACAATATTGGTAGCACAATCGATAAGAAAGTCAATAATAAAAATCGATAACAAAATCGATACAAAATATTGTTAACAAAATCGGTAAATAATCGAGGACAAAATTGATAAAAAATAGATAACATTATCGATAAATAATCGACAAACAAATAACGATAAAAATATCGATAACAAAGTCGATAAAAATATCGATAAAAATATCGATAAGAAAACCAATAACCAATACCGATAAAAAATACCGATAGCAAAATCGTTTAAAGAAATCTATTACAAAATCGATAAAAGTATCGATTATTAAATCGATCAGTTTCGAGAATCCCAAAAATCTCTAAAATCGCAAAATAGTTTCCTGGTTTAGTCTCTGTGGCTCTATCTGTATCCTTTTCTCTATAATTACCTTTATTTTAAACTTTCTTCCTCTATCTTCATCTACACTTTTATCGGTATTCTCATCCTCATATTTTTCTTTATATTTATCTTTGTTCTTGTTTTTATGTTTATCATTTTCTTCACCTACATATTCTCCTTCACCTTCGCCCTTATATAAGTAAAGTGTTTAAATTTAGATTGGTCTTCATTTTTAGGTATAACTGTCTATAACTGGTTGCGGACCCAGTAATATTTGCTCTAAGTCTTCTCTAGACAAATAGTTTGAAAGTCGTTAGAGACCTCTGCAATGCTTTGAGTGATGTATGACTGGCAGTGATGCCAACCGGAAAGAATTCACCGATTTTGGTGGAATTTGAATTTCTCGGGGGAATCTGGGAATGACGTTGAATATTGGGGAATTCAATATACAAACGATTTTGATTAAAACATTCCTATTGAGGATGAAATTGCATTTATAAGTTATCATTTTGTAACACGGACTTGAAACATTACGTAATTTCCTAGTGCAACCGTGTGGATATTAAAGAAATTGCAACTGTGTATAGCGACATTTTTCACTTTTCCACGATTTCGCTTGACACTCTTGTTTCTCGTTTCGTTTTCGCCATCAAGCGATCATATTAGCTTTTTATATTATAAACATGAAATGTTAAAAAGATTGCCCTAATTACATGCTTATATCACAATTAATGATATTTGTTGTTTTTTAAATAAATTTCTTCGAGAATAGGGGAATTTTTCAGGAATATCGCGGAATTAGCCCCAGGGAAGCTGGCTGCTGAATATTTTAACTGCATTAACAACAGCCTAGAATCGCGGGGACAGGAAGTGGTAACATTTTTTGTTAGTACATTTTTCCGGTAAAAGAATTCTCGTTAACGTACAGAATAGACCTGTTAGTGTCATTTACTTCTCTCGCCAGAAAAAAAAAACGCAAAAGCAATCTTCTTGCATACATTTCAATCAATGGAGTTCCAGAACTAAGTACAATAAAGTGTAATAAAACTAGTGTGCAACTAAATGAAAAATTAAAATTACATTGAGTAAAAGACGACTATGATTTGAGAAACTAACATTCTGTTTTAAAACTTTTCTTGGCATACTCGAAATTCATTCTAAAAATGTTATAATCGTAAAAAAAAGTACTGTGAAAAAATCTTCCACGCCAATATTTATTTACTTTTAAATTACATGTATGACTGTGAAGTTAAGGCGTGCGAGTAAAAGTGGTTGCTGACTGTGTATATTTAGTGCTACGGGGCGTATACGCTACATACGCAATCACTCGTATATAAGCACTTGTTCTTTACGCAAAACGGATGATAATTCATTGTCTAAGATAAGTGTGCCACCATTTTCGACCAAAAAAAAACAAATTTTGTCGAAACTCGTGAGATTTCCACATATGTACGTTTTTTAATCAAAGCCTTCTTTAACGCAATTGTGAAGTTAAAGGAAAAAACGGAAACAAATTTAAATAAAAAACAAGTAAGAGCAGCGAGGTTACAAGCGTTATTCAATACAAACGACAAGTAAAAGACTTGGCGTATTTGCATATAAATTCATTTACTTACAATAAAAAAAAAAAAACTCAAAGGCATGCACTTACGCTGATTTTGTGTGTAAATCTGTCACTTACTTCTTATCAATATGCACGTATAAGTAGATTTAATTCATATACATACATATGTATGTATGTACATATGTTTGCATGCGATCAATGAGTTCATCAGCTGGCACGACCTAACGCGCATACAAAAAGGTCGGCAATGGCCAGCAGCCGGAGCAACCGACAGTCGCAGCAGCCACCAGCTACTAGTGATTACAGCACACCTCTAGCGCGGGCGGGGGCCACAGAAACAGCAGCATCTGTGTAAATAACTTCAGTTGCAGCAATGTGGCCAATTACAGCAGCAACAACAACAGCAACAACAACAACAAATTGTAGTGTGAAAGGACGATTTGACATTCGCTGTCAATCGCCTCGAAGTGTAAGGACGCAAGCTGCCACAAAGCAGTAAATATCAATGATGAAGTCAGGGAAAAAGGGGAGTGTAAGCTGAACAGAAGATGAGATTGGTAAGAGCATACAAGCATTTGGGAATAATGGGCATGCAAATTAATGTGGCGGGTGGGTGTAAATGATGAGTGGATAGCATTGACGTTGGTTGCTTCGCCATTTTCTGATACTCGAAATCTGCGATGATTGTTTTCTTTTGATCTATCAAGTGAAGAGATTTTACTGATTGAGTTTAACAGATAAATGTCGTACATACATACATATTTACAAAAGTGTTTTTTCATACGTATATATGTATGCCAAAACTTATTTGAAGGCATATGCGGAAATTGTGTACAGAATTTTTTCGATATACATACATACATACATATGAGCCATATGTAATAACATTTAACAGGCTTTACGGCGGCGGTATGGTCAACTTCAAAAGGAATCGGCGGCAGCGGCGATGTCGGCGCGTCTGGAAACGCCGGCGCTACTGCCCATAATGTAAATTCCAAAGAGCCATGAGGCTACTAAACTTCGTCATGTCATCTAGCCAATGTTAGCATTCGTCACGTAAATTCAGTTATAATTCTATTTAATTTATTTTTGGATCAGTTTTAAATTTAAATATCGTTACTTCGTTCTTGAATTAAAATGTTGAGTGACTGGCGCTGATGGCGAACAGAAGGTATATACCTACACACATACATGGTTCTCTACAGATTCGTATGTAATACATATTTAAATAAAAAATAATAATTAAAAAGTTATTGCGGTAATTTATGTCGCTTTTAATAATATAATAATAAATTTTTGTAATAATCTTATCTACCATTATGTTAGATTACGGACTTGTTACGATTTTTCTGCGGGTATAGATAGGGTGGTTTACTTTTTCCAACCGTTTAACCCATCAACTACCACCAGAACGGGCCTTTTTAACCCTTTGTTTAAGAAGTAGCTTGTAGATGGTTAAAATTTCCACTCAAATATTGAGCACCATTTTTTTTCTAAGGATAACCGATTGTAATGAAAAGTAATACTAATTTTTACCAAAAAGGGGGATCTTTAACCCTGTGCCGAAAACATTGCGATGCGAGGGAGCAAAACCTGGAGTTTGATCACCACTTAAGAATGCTAACTTAATTTTCACAGAGCCGCCTAGTACTTGTATACGTCTGTGGCAACCCAGAATAAAGTAACTTAAGAATGTGAAAAATAGCAAAAAAAAAAACAAAGGTTTTGCTTTTTATTAAAGGCCTGAAGAAGAAAATCCACTTTCTTTTGTTTTCTCTCGAAAAATTGTGGAGTTAGATGCATTGAGGGCACTTCTGTTAAAACTGCCCTTTAAGATATTAGCGTTAAAGTTTTTGATGTGTGATAACTTTCTTGTTGTTGTAGTACCTATATAAAAAAAAAAAATAGTATTATTGTAGTTTTGAAAAAGATTGACTACTGCGGAAAAAAGTCGTCAGATGACCAGTGTTCGATCCTAATTTAACTGTAATAAACGCTTTCGATAGATAGTGTTTGCTATGTTTGTTATGAGTTACGCTTTTTTTTTAGAAAAATAAAGGAGTTCATATTCCTACTCAGTGGCCCAAATTAGGTAAAAAAAGTTGTAATTATTCCGAAAAGAATACCTGTACTGATATAATATTTGGATGGCAAGAATTTTCTTTAAGCTGACAATCCATATAAATATTCTGGCGAAATCCACAATAAAATCTAAATTTGTGACCTTTGTTTCTAATATAGCAACGCCCCTTTCTAGAATATTCCATGATTGAAAAAGTTGTGGAAGAAACATTGTTAGCGAAGGGATATTCTGCCGAAACCGCAATAAAATCTACGTTTTGCTAACTTTAATCCTGCAATTGCCACGCCCATTTCTAGGGGTTTATCGCCTTTAAGAAAAATCTTGCCCTACTAATATTATTTCTGAATAGGTATTCTATCGGAATCCGCAAAAAATTGTTACTTTGCAAAAATCCGCTGTTTAACACCTAACAAAATATATCTCAAAATAAGTTTTTGAAAATAAATTACAAAAAATTGGTGATTCTCACAAAATAGAGCATCTTGTTATGAAGTCTGTACTATGAGCAGTACATGATTAGCTCTCAAGAAAAAAAATAAAAAAATAAAGTTCCTCGAACACGTGTTAACTCATTTCATGTATAGAAGCCATAAAAATATTTGAAGCGAATCGGAGTCATGACATAATCTTTTTTTACGAAATCCATCCGACTTAAAAAAGAATGGCTCATATGCATGATTGGCAAACGTTTGCATGCTAAAAAATTAAAGTGTTGTTTTTATTTTTATATTCATCCACGCCTCTGGTATAGACAATACCTCCTCCTCGTGCTTTGCTTTCTGCCATGTATCATCCGACTCCGTTTATTTGGCTGAGTTTAGAATTGATTGAAATTCAGTTTACATTTGGGGTTTTTTTGTTTTTGTTTTTGCATAGCTGAGGGTTCGAGCGTATAACGCACAAACGTAGATACACAGCAGAGAGCTGCAATAAACGAAATATATTTAAAATATATTTAAAATGTCATTGAGTTTATCTTGACTTCGAAAAGTTTAAATCGTGAAAAGCAAGTAAACTGTTGCTTATTTCGATGCTGTTTTATTGCATTTTATGGTAAAAATATGTAGTTAATTTTTAAACATAAGTACTCGAACACACTTATTTTACATGCCGCAGAGTGAAATTTTCGTAGAATGTTGGCATTTTTCCTAAAATATTCTACGTTATATATTTTACCTTTTTTTTTGATTTTTTACCTTTATTTTAAGATTTTACTAGCACCTTCTAAATTTGTGACAAATAAATAGATTTTTAAGAAAATATGTACATTTATTTCTTTTTCACATCCCCAAACGCCGTGCACTATATTGCGCCTTCGTTAAATCGATACCACTAGAATATGAATTACAAAATTTAATGTATCTCGGAATTGGTTAATTACAACGCTTTTTTATGGCATAATTTGTGGTTTATAATAAACCTACCAGTAGCCTATTGTTCCTTTAATTATATGGAAAATTTAATAAACTGATTACTTTAGATCTCAGTATAATGAACAAGAAGAATCCTGCAGAGATTGAAGACCTAGCAATTTTCGTCTGCCAATATAAGGAAGAATATACCTTGGCAGTCCCTTTGCATGTTTTAATAAGATTTGGACTTTTATTTTCTGCAACCTTAAATTAATCAGCTTGTGCATTTCTCTGGTACAGACATGCATGTATGTATGTAGACTAAAATGTCTGATTCATTCAATCACCTTCATGTACACATATCTGTATATGTATATGTTCAAAGCAATGTCCCTAGTTTGTTGTAGCGAGTGCGACTGCGGCTGCTATTGTGGAAGTGGCTGCCTGTTATGTTACAAAATACACAGATAGATATATGTATATAAATACATATTTACATATCGAGACCTAACCGCCAAAATAACGTAAGCGACATTTTTTTCAAAATTTTATTTTTGATGCAAAAATGTTCCTAGGGCATCTAAATGTATTTCTGCATCAAAAATAAAATGTTGAAAAAAATGGCGCTTACGTTATTTTGGCTCTTAGGGCTCGATATGTACTCTATTTCACGTTGAGCTTCACTGCATTTTGTCTATTCGAATGATCCTCAATCTTTTTTTTTTTGGTTATACCCAATACGAGTTCTTGAATCAGCTCTCTTCAACAAAGTCGCACAAAAAATTCATGCACACAAGAATGTGCACAAAAGCATGCATTGAATGTACAGACACACGCACACACAGGCAATGAATTTACATGTTCTTATATCGCACGCACACAAAATTGATTTGAGACAGTGATAATCCTCAGAGGGCCATGGGGCGTATGAGTGCTTTTCTAGCCTCGGCTGCCATTGCTCGACAGTAGATCACAATACACTCAAATGCATAGAATGCTATACACTTCTTCCGTATGCACGGTGACTGCGAATTGTTGCTTTTGTTTCTTCTATGTACATACATATTATTGTTCTCCGTGTTATGCTAGTGATGGGAAAATATTTGCTCAATACCTATACAATGTTAACAAAGTTTTTGTTCCAATTGTTTGAGAGCGTGAATTAGAAAAAAAATACGAATACAAGATAGAAGAAAGCTATGTACATTGGAGTGGTCCTTAATTGTAGGAAGCAAATATTTTATCAGATTTCCTCAGCCTCAGCCGATTGGAGTCGGTTAGGGCGTGTCGCACAGCAGCCAAGGCTCAGATTCCTCTATAGAGACTAAAAAAATTAGAATGATTATTTTTTTTCATCTAATACCTAAACTCGATACTACTATAGTCGCAGCCATCACATATAAATTTTGGTCCCGTTTGAAGTCAGTTAAAGTGTGGTGTACTGGGGTTAAAAATCAGATTACCCTATGAAGACGTCTCAACCGACTCCAATCGGGACCAACATTTTTATGTGACATCTTCAACTTTAGTAGTATCGATTTTGGGTATTAAATTTTAAAAATATTTAAAATTTTTTGAGCCTCAATTGAGCATCTGGCCTTGGACCCCTTTGCGACACGCTTTATCCGACCCCAATTGGGACCAAAATTTATATGTGATCTCTTCGACTACGGTAGTATCGATTTAGGGTATGAGTTGTAAAAAAATTAATTTTAATTTTTTGGTCTCTATAAAAGAATCTGAACCTCGGCCCCTGTGCGACACGCCTTAACCGTCTCCAATCGGGACCAAAATTGGAGGTGTGAGACTGAAAAAATGGCTCATTTGATTTTTTAAAGACCACCCTATTGTACCTATGTATATATGTATGTATATCAAATTGCTGGGAAATTGTAGCGGACGCGCGTAAGGAATGAATTGATTTTTTTTTTTAAGTAAGAACATAGTATACAAAAGTTCGATTTTTGTTTTATCCAATTAGTATGTGAAACCATTTTGTTTGCTGTTGGCGTTGGTCTGTAAATTTTTACACAGTGCTACGTTTTTTATACGTTTTTTATAGGAGTCAATAAGAAGAATTTTTATTTTTAAATATGACGTGTAGAATCTATCGGCAAATATCAAGCTGTTTGTTTTTCGAATTCTTATCAAGGATTAAAAAAAAAAAAAAGTTTTGTACAAGATTGTAATATTCTTAACGAGCTGACCAGTTTTAAGCTTGAATGTGGAAAGTTCTAGAAAATATAAAACCTTTAAAATACAAAACTGGGAAATACAATTATTGTTTACTAACGTTCGGTTTTTGTATCTATTGAACATCAAGCTGCCCATGAATCGCATCACAGACGCTCGAACTGAAAAACAATAAGTACACTGAGAAAAAAAATTTCGAATTAAAAAAACGTGTTAAATTCAAAAGATACGCATATGAAAGAGTACTAACCCAAGTCGTAATAAACTTAGTATGGAAATATTCAGTTTAAATACGCCCATATTAAAATGAAGCATTTTGCCATTCAGGGATGCTTTTTTATAATTAAAATAAAAAAAAAACTTTATGTCCATGCCGCCTGCAATGGGATTTGAACCCAGATCGTGTAGAAATTAACAAATTGTGGCAAGCATCTTTGAGTACTCCGCTATAGCCAGACATGTAAATCCACTTTCAAAGTATTATTTTTAAATACGAACATTTTAAAACGATAATCAAATCAAAAATATTCATTTTTATTAAGCGTTATTTCCCTCAGTGAATTCACAACATTTTTCTTAATATCACACGCGTTTTTTCGCTCAGTGTCTGTAAGTCTTTGACCGAGCTCCGCCTCCAATTTGTGACGTGCGCCTTGATGCTCTCACACAAGGAAACCTACAGTTTTATGTCTACTTCCAACGGCGATTGGCTACAACTCGGACGATCCTATCCTTTTCACTGGACACAGGCACTATTCACATTTTTTTTTCGAAATTAAGTAACTATGTTTTTTGAATAATTCTGGATGTAAACTTTTGTAGAAGTCACATGTTATACATAGGACCACCAGCGTCTTTTCTGGAATATAAGTATCTACTAAAAAGCCAACTTTTACTCATTGGCATGGGAAATCTGTTAAGTAAACGTTAAAGGACAATCGTAGTCTCATATACAGAAGTATCCTCAAACTAAATGCCAACATTTATTGCTTGTGCTCATCTGCTCTTTTGCCAGAGTGCCAGGCCACTTGCTTAATTTGGTGAATACCACTATTGTCTTTATAGTTGGAGATACTCTAAAAGTTGAAAGTGGAAATATGAAAAATTCATATAAAATAACGCACAAGAAATGGAAAAGATATTTTCTTCTATAAAAAATTCTTGAAGCCCCGTATATATTTCTCATGAAATATTATTCACTATTTCTGCTGCTTGGAAAATTACTTTTCGATTGTGACTAAAAGCGCTCTACGATTCAGGGCATTTAAGAGGCTGTGAACAATTTGCCAGGATCACGCCACAATCCTCTACAGAGTGGGGGTTGAACAGAGTAGCTATGATTATCAGGCTGCTCGCCAGAAAAAAATATTGTTCGATTGATGGATTTTAAACAACGGAGAATTCATATTTCTTGAAAATATTTTTGCCATTATTTTACAATTAAGCGATTAATAATTGATTAATGAAACACTGAACTACAATGCAATCAAACTGCAAATTAAGCAAAACTAATCAATTAACTTAATCAAATGATTAATCGCTGCCGTCCCTAGCTCTAACCTAACCAATTGTATTCACTTAGGGGGTCGAAATATGAATATATATCAAAGGTTTTGTAAAAGTTGATTACCAATTTTTTAGACCGGTTTAAAGTGGTTGATGAAAGAATACCCCAAAAAAAATTTTATTTTTCAGTTTTAGACAAAGTTATAGTTATTTATCTTAGAACTATTAAGCACAGTTTTAAGTTGTTAATAAACCGAGTTGAATTTTTATGCTGACGTTTCGAGCACATTTTATATCAAAAATCTGCGAGAGTTCTGAGCCACCTGAAATTTGAAATTTTCCAAAAAATCCAAACAAATATTTTATTTTTATTATTATTATTATTTTTTTTTTTTGTTGATCTACAACTTAAAATCTATAATCCAGCTTAATCGAATGCAGGTGGTCCGATTCCTAACGCCTCCAACTTTTTGATATTTGTTGCACTAAGCTATTTATAATCATCGATAGTCTCAACAGTTTTGCAACAACATTTGTTACGTTCGTTTGAGGAGTAGGGGTTCGGTATTCTATATGTATGGGCCTAGATGTGCAGGCCTTCCTCTCAGTTCACTAGGCAATTCAAAAACAACCATATCTAGCCTAACCATTAAAATCGATAATATTCTTTGCAAATGCCTCCATTTCCCTTTCCTTTTTGATCTTTACTTTACTCTGTCACACACTGGTTTTTGAGTGGCTTTAAGAAAATATCACTCCGACGAACGGAAATTAATTGAATTCAAAATCAAAATGCCACTTTAATGCTTCAACAATTGCCAAACAAGTGATTCTTATTCGACAGTATTATTTTCGTCTTTCGTTTACCGCCTTGCATGTCGCCGGCATAAACTCCTATGTATGTATGTATGTAGGTACATACATTCACTTATTTTACATTTTTAGGTTCAAGCGGCTGGTGTGCGTCTGATTTCTGTGAAATTAAAATAATTGCGTATTTGTTGGAGCGAAAAATTAATCCAAATAGCTGCGGCATCGGCTGGTATCACCGGCAGTGTCAAGCAAATAGCTTGAATATCGATGCTCTTTTCAGATTTGTTTTATTGTAGGTGTTCGTATATGTAAGTGTATGGACATGTGTGTACGAGAAGCGAATTGGATCCCTTCAATATGTAGATTAAGTGATTGTATTTATAAACATGTGTACCTATGTGTATCAGTCACTGTATGTACTACATTGGCATGTGTACAATATTTATATCGTATGTGCATTTGTACGTTCAAATGCATGTGCGAAAATACATACACCCCGAGTTAAAACTAAACAATAAACGGCACCACACATTGATGAGTTTTTGCAATTTTTTTTTATATTTATATACTTTTTTTAAATAGATAGTCCATTCGTTTACAAAAATCTTATAAACCAAAGTTCCTAACATGGTGCAATTTTAAAAACAAACAAACAATCTTACGTAAAGAATTCAAGCCTTTTAATTAAATTATTTATAAGGATTTTCAGTATGCAGTTTTGTGGCACATTCGACTGTAGTATAATATGAGTGAGGTGCAAGTTTTAAGTAGCTATGACTTAAATTTATGTTTGGCCTTTTTTTTTGTTTTGGAGAAAATGATTTTTTTATATGGAGAACATTTCGGTACTAGCTCTGGATTATTTCCGAAAAAGTTCAGTATAATATCGGAATCGTTTCGGGATCTGTTCAAGACTAGTTTACGACTATTTAATGAACTTAATTCAGGACTATTTCAGTGACATTTCGCGAATATATCACGATCATTTATGGACTAGTTCAGGACGATTTATGACTTATGTGCTCATTTAGGGAGTATTTCTAGACTATTTTAAGATCACTTTGAGCCCAATAAAGGAACATATCGGGACAGGTCCACGACTCTTTTCGACCGTTTCGGGGCCTTTGAAGGACTATTTCGGGCACATTTCACGACTAGTTCGGGATCATTTGGGGACCATTTAAGCTTCTGTTTGAGATTATTTCAGGATCATTTCGAACGTAGTTGGAGACTATTTCAGAACAATTTCCGGGCTAGTTCTGGACTATTTTGTGCTTGGATCGGGTTCATTTCGGAACTAGTTCAGGACTATTTCGGGACTGGTTAAGAACAATTTCAGGAACATTTCGGTATATTTCACAACTATTTCATGGCCATTTCTGGACTAGTTCGGAACTATTTAACACTAAAGAGGCGGACCAGGCTCATTTAACTCATTTTCATAATATAACTTCCAATATTTCTTCTGCGAGTTATTATTCTAAATCGGTAATTCCTGACTTTCATTAAAAGTGCATTTTATTTTAAAAGCATTCGTATTTTATTGATGTGTTTTAAACTCAAATAAGTAGTACAATTGCCTATAACGACAAATGGAAGTCATTTGACCCTATTGGCAAACGTATATATCAAGTTTTGTTGTTACTAAAATAGGAAAATAAAAATTTAAATTTTATGTTATCTTAAAAACGAATAAATAGTTTTCAATTTCACATCATAAATTTTTTGTTACTAAAATCGATTTTAAAATAGTATGGTCAAATGACCCCTTTCCGTCTTTCAAGGTGCGTCGATCTTTCAGTTTTTCTATTGTTATAGAATATCTTGGGGCCGTTTTAATATCGAGGTAAGTTCACTTCATTACCACCTCAGGCGGTCTACTCAGTATTGGCGCTATGTATTTCCATATAGTCCATATCGCCCTAGGACAATTTTCAGACTAGTTCGGTACGATTTCGGACTAGGCCTGAACTACTCCGGAAGTAGTTAAGAAAAAGTCGTGTACTGTTCCCGATAAAATGAAGAAATTGAAATGAAATTAATTTTTATTTTCTTACCTAATTTATTTGCATACATACATATGTAGCTGATTCGCTTAGCGCTTTGCAAAGTCGTTCAAACTTCATGTGTACCTGGTAAAAACTCCTTTTTATCGCGCAAAAAGACTGTCATATTACCAATTTTCTACCCTCATTTGACTGTACTCCAAGTCAAAGTTTGGAAGTCTTCTCTAAAATAAAGTTATTTTTACGCCATAGTAAACAAAACAGTGCAAAAAACAGCACCAAAACAAAGCAGTTCAAAGTAAGCGTTGATGAGCTAAACTTTCCCCACTTCCCCTTTAGGAAAAAGTTTAAGCATCTATGCAACAATTACTACATTCCGAAGACAATACAAAATGGCAGATATTGAAAAAGAATAAAATTGATGCCACCAAGAAAAAAGGTGTACGTACATACGTACGTACGTATATACAAACGCACATAGAGCAACACAAAATTTACTATCATTGCCACTATGAACTTCGAAATATTGTTGCATACACATTACATGATGTTGCAACATTATGAAGCCACTCTTCATTGCAGCCCATGCGCGTAACCGTGGCGGTAGTTTCACATTTCAAAACTAAGTTTTACCTTGCAACTACAGCAGCGACAACAAAAGTCGAACTTTTCAAACTTTGTCGTTAAAATTCCGAAGGTGATAAAAAATATTCAGCGAATGCGCTGCCAATGATCTGCTCGATGCCCCTCGCCTTAGCGATGCGCCAACCCTTGTTTTTCTCCACTTTGTTATCGAAGCAACGCAACTGCTGCCGCTGCCGCTGCCGCTTGCAACTGATGATCAGCATGAAAATGATGTTGCAATCACCTGGCAGCAGTGAATGAAGCCTTCATCGCTGCGCGCCATGAACTCCTTTAACAAGTGACATTAACTTTTTTCGGTAGTAGTTACGAAGTTCATCTTATCCCATGCTTCCTCTTTCACTTTCCCGCTGCTAGTTATGTACTATAATTTAAGTTGATACTTAGCGCATGGAAATAAAAAGTAAAAATGTACATAAACAGCAAAAAACGCCCCTATCGCCTGAAATTACTTTCGACCTGTCAGCGAACTGGTGGCGCAAACAATCGCACTGACAGACTGCCGTGTGGCCGCGCAGCTGTCAGCCAGCCATCTTACCAGACGTGCGAGAGCAAAAATGGGCAGGTGGGGCAACATCCATTGCAAGAATTGCTGGTAATTTCCTCTGCAGGTGTTTTAAGTGCTTCGCTCACAGTTGCTTTGGCGATGTTGGTTGTGCTTTGAAGTAGTTTAGTGCAAATTTATGCTACTAACAATATGAATTCTCAGTATTGAAATTAGAAGGATGGAAGGAAGTTGTAGATTGCAGGCAGGAAACGAATGTGTTGGCTTTTATTTAAAAAAATGATTATGCACAGCATTAGAATACTTTTATGGCATACTCTATGAAAATTTTAGTCACTTAATGATGTCTTTTTCATTCGCCTTATTGGCATACTCTTCAGATAGTCTTCTTTAAGAGTTTAGAGGAAACTATAGACGGCATTGCTATTATTAAATTGCTGTTTTATACTTTTTATGGCGATTCATTAATTGCATATACGTTGTTCTATAGTTATATAGCATAAGCAGGGCCGGCTTTACATAGATGTGATGACGCCCGGGGCGTAAATGGTACGAAACGCCCTTTGATAATAATGTTTGTTACCTCGATTTCTTTTTCTTATACGATAATCAATGGCAGAAATAGCCGAATTAAAAAAATTTCCAAGTTTTACCATAATCAAAATTTTTAGATATCAATTAAGACAAGTTTACTTTGCGTTCTTTGGCTTGAGCGAATTTTTCGATGATTTTGAAAAACTCAATCTGAGTAGCAATCTCGTTTTCAATAGATAAGATAGCTAAAGCTTTTAATCTTTCTTGGGTACGTTCTGATGAGCTTTGATTTCGCTCCCTGCTGACAACAGTCAAGGCCCAACCTCAAACCCAAACATTAGGAAATACATCGAAGACATTTTTCTGACGACATTCAAGAACCTCCAATGGCTTTTTCATTGCTGCAGATTTAATACTAAGTTTTTACTAAGCACTAAGTTTTTTTGGCATCACAAAATTTTCCTGAAAGTCTGCGATTTTGGGTTTATATCCAAAACATACCCAAATAACCTGCTTCGATTGTGACGTTGTATTCAGCTGGTGCTTTACATTTGTGATTCTGTGGTCGAGGAGTATTGGAAGCAGTCCAATGAGAGGGAGATGGAGATAATAATTGTGCGCACGACGCGGGACTTCCCCTGGAATTTACACAAATTTCTGATACCAGTATAGAATCAGAAATGTCTTCCAATGTCTGAACAGGGGTGCCATCTGTTTGAAAAGTTTAATTCAAATTATTTACTAAGTTAATTGACTTATTTGTTACAAGATGCGTATTAACCGAAACGGGTTTGGAAATGCTTTATTTTACCACGCTTTTTTTTAACTATTTTTAGAAGGGTTGCCATTTATTTGAAAACCCAAATTGAATTTAATTCATAAATTATTTGAAATTTGTATCCCAAAGACGGTGGAAAGAGATTTAAGAAAACTTAGGCTTAAAAATACTTTTAAACAAGGATGCCACCTTGTTTAAAAAGTCAAATTTACTTAATTTATGCACAAGATATGAATATGATATATGCATATAAATAGTTTGAAAATACTATTGATTTACAGCTTGGCCTGTAGATGCGAAATAGCGTTCTGTTTTTTGAAGCTACACTATTTTATCGGTAGAGGGTGATTTAAAATTAGAGAAACCGAACCACTCAGAAACGGCTGGTCGGATTTAGATGTGCTTTGACATGCGAATCACCTATTAATTTTGACTAAAATCTGAATAGTTTTTAGTTTTTAGTAGAGGGTTGCCACCTGTTTAAAATGCCAAATTTAATTTTAGAGTTTTAGCGTCATGAAAGTTCACTAGTAATATGGTAATACAGTAAATCGAAGATCGACTATTCCTATTTCGAGCTATGGAGGAAATGAGCAATACAAAATTGCATTCTTAGTCTTTTTTTAATGAGTAATTAGAGTTAGCAAAAAAAAAATACCAAAATTGTCCATTTAGCAGAAAAGTCTATGCACATAAGCTTTATTAGCTGGTGTATGTATAATACACTTTGGTAAAATACCGCTTAATTTTGAGGTAAAAGATATTTTTTCTTTTGTGTTAAAAAAAAAAAAACATTTCACCCTGTTTCACCCTGTCCCTAAGTACAAAGGGCTAAGAATGTTTGAGCTTTTTTCGTCCGGCATCGATTACTTTTATTTCGATTCGAATCGATTCAAAAATCGATTTTTAGTATTTCGTTCCGGCATCTCTACTTCAGTCGCGCGTGGGATCCACACACAACTTTCTTTTAATAAATCGTTAGTCCGCGAAGATTAATTAATTGTGTGTAGACATATCAAAAAATATATTAACTCACCCACTGCCAAATGTATTCTTACATATTTTCAGCATTTTTGCTACTTAGCAAACATCCAGAATCATCCAGAAACAATCGAGATTAATTATTGCCGCGTAATCTTGAAGTTTTCGCGACGACGCACCGCTGTGGACTTCTTTTCTCATAAGGCATACTTACAAATGCAGGCATAAGTATTTGCAAACATCAACAGTTCCTGAGCCATATCAGCTGCGTAGTGATTTAAATGTGTTTAAGCGTAAGCCTTTGTTTCTCATTTAAATAAGTGCCTAGATCAGAGTTTGGCACTTCATAGTCTGGGTGAAATTCTATTCCAGCCAACACTGTCCTAAATAAATACATAAATTTATATGAGCAATATTCTGTGGGTAAATTTAATTAATTATAACTCTCAAGCTAATCAAATTTAGTTCACCGCTTCGCTTTTATGTGGCCTGATTCTAAATAGTAAGTACTTACACATGACTGTTTTTGTTCATATACAAATACACATTTGTGTATGTGAGTGTGTTTTATTCTCTTCCTTACTGACTTTGGCTAAGTGTTGAAAACTTGAATAATTGGTCTATATGCGGTAATAAAGAAATGACTTCATTAGCATTGTCGCACACATGACTGCATATATTTAAATACTATAATTTAAATACACCTATTCACCTAAACAAACACTCACACATTTATATGTATGTATGCACCAGCGTTTCATATTTGTTAACTAGCAGATGTTTACAGAAAGCTTTACAATTCATTCAAATCATGGCAGCAATGTGCACACAAAGCCACGCTTACAAATGTACATATGTATGTATCTTTCAAAGTACTCGAATTTGGTATACCAACAAACAGTTTGGGACATTCCAGCTAAAGCCATCTACTCGAAAAGCTTCAAAGCTAAGAGTGCCTCGAGTCTTATAAGTTGCGATTATCAGATTACGGAAGTTTATTTCGACCCTTAATTTGAAACCCATTTTGCGAACAGAAGTGATTAGGAACTCTCCTGTGATATAACAAAGCCAAGTAACTGGCAAATGTTTTATTTTCGAATTTTTACAAAACAACGTTTTAGACCTTTCTATCTTTTTTATAGCAGCCATAGAGTAAAACTGAAATCCAAGAAAGTACAAAAGAAGCACTGGGAAGCCGATGCAATTTTAGTCCGATTTGAATAATTTCCAACCAATTAATTTTTTCTATCAAGGATGTTAAATACACCGACTTTGATAGAAATTGATAAATCGGTTACCGAGATACATACACATTTTTGGTCATAACCAAAAACTCCCACTCCCAAAATTCAAAAATGTATGACAATATAATTTTCTGTTCAGTGGTCATTGCAGTAATCAAAGCATTTGAGTCAATTAGCTTCAATAATTACTGATTTATCGCAGTTTTCGTGTTTCTGTAAATAACCGTTATATGGAAGGTGGGCGTGGCTATTGCCCGATTTCAAAGATTTTTAACAGATTTCTTAACTAGATCATAGGCAGCGCTCGTACAGAGTTTGGTAAGGATTGGTGAGGCGGCTACTAAGATACAGTATTTCATCATAAGTGGGAAGCCCTATCCCAGAAAATGGTTAAAAAAATGCCCTATATCAGCGGCCTGTATATTTTGTTTATATTTATGTTGAATTTGAGACATTTTCGAATCCAGTTCTTCAAGCAAATTCTGAAATAGGACGTTCTACATACATCTGCCGAAATGGGACATTTTCGAACCGGCAGCAGTGATAGGAAAAACAGTTGAAAACTATGACTCCGTGCTTGAAAAGTTTACCATAAGTTTCTGCATCCTGATTAAAAAAAAAAAAAACAAATTAACAAATAAATATTTTATTAAATTTACAAGTAAAGCTTAAGTTGAGAAATAAAGTTGGATGTTTGGTTAAAACATTAATTCCAAATCTAACATCATCTTGATCATTCAATCATTTAAAAATGTTTACTAGGATATACAAAAATGTGCATCCATTTGTAGATGTGATTAAGTTAGCCAACAAACACCAAAGGGGTTGAGAAATTTTCACTTGAGAAACTAAAATAAAAGTACGTCGAGTTTTCGGGCGTACAGTGAGCTGTCAAGCTTGAATTTTTGATATTTTCCTCAAGTCATTCGGTTCTGTTGTCGCTGAAAGCAGTTTTATGCTTAACACACACACACACACCAAGCTTTGATTGGCATGGTTTGGTTGCTTCATTCTGAATATCCTTTAGACAGCCTCCTCTATTTGGTAACCTTCTTTTGTTTTTCGGTACCAAATTCCGAAGCCCCATACATATGTACATACATACGTAAGATGCTTGTCATCCAAATCAAATATTTAAATGACTTGATATGGGCTTTGTTTGCTAGTAGATGAATGCTTACATGTTACTTGGTTGTAGATATACATATATTGGCAAGTTAGAAAATTCAGCATTTGTTTAAAATGGAAATTAAATAGCTTAAAATACTTTGTCATTTTTTAAGATAAAACCAGAGACTCTAAATAAAAGTTATTTTTAGATTTTTCAATGACAGTTTTTTTTTTTTAAGATTTCAACGGGATTTTTTGGAACTATTTATTTGGGTTTTTTCCGGAACCTTTAGCAATTTTTCGTGTTTTACTTTCTTTAATATTTCTGGAACCTTTGACACTTCTGCAAAACCTTTCTTGATTTTCTGGTTGGTTTTTCGTTATCGTCCATTATTTGAAAATTAAGACAAGTTCTACTGGTACAAAATAATATATAAATTTTGTACACTGATGTCATTTAACCTAGCTTAAAATATGGGATAGATTTTGTCTCGATGGGACAAGCGGCGTGGCAACTCCCACTGAAAGGGAATTTTTTCTACTGGAACTTGGTAAGAAGATACTAAAGTTGTGTGCTAATCGGTAAAACTTTTGTCCGTGGTGAGACGTGGTAAAAAAATTTATTATGGTGTACAAATAAATTCAATTTTTCTGTGCCAAATTCAAAGTAAAATTTCGACAGTACAAAAATCAAACAAACGCTCGTATGAAAGCTTTATTTTTGAGTGTTATTGAAATTGTGGAATTTTTTTATTTATAATTTACAAGTAACGATGTAAAATTCTGGCGTTCGTTTTCACCACGAAAAATATCAAAATTTTAGTTCTATCCGTCAATTTTTTCTCTTTGAAATATTTATTATAAGATGGGTGTCAGATGAGAGAGGCTTTAAAGAGTTGAAGTTTGGTCGTTTTTTTTTGTGCGAACGAAGGATGTTTAATAGGGTTGCCGTTTGAAAGTTTGTATCAAGCGCCAGATTGTTTAGAAATCTTTGTAGCATGTACAATTTTTTGAGGTGTTTGAAGGAGGTTGCTACCTGTTTAACCATTATTTAACAATTTAATCAAAAGTAAAGTCTTTAATTCTAGGCTACATGTAGCAGGATTGCCACCTGTTTGAAAAAGCGAATTCAACTTGAATTAGGTCATTGAAATTTACATATATTCTTAAAGTCGGCGTTAAATTCAAAATATATATTTATTAGTTTGAGCGAATTATTTCTAAACGTCATTTAAGAGCATTGCCACCTATTTAAAATCTCAAACTGGGCTTGGGTTCAGTGAGTTTTATTGAAATAAATTACACATAAGGTAACATGCAGATACATCATGCACTCAGCGAAGCAGGTGAGGGAAATCTAGTATTTATACAAAAATTTCCATATATAAGAAATTTAGAAGTCATGCTTCGAAAACTGTTTATCACAGCATTAAAGCCGAAAATTAGCTTTAATGGTAGATCGTCCTTTGGAACAAAAATTATACATCAATTTTTTTACTGAGTTATAACTTGCTTTAGGATAGCGATATCTTTACCAGTATTGTGACTTTATTTCCTAAGGCATAATTAATAGTTTTAATCACATAGCAAGTTTTTCTTTGAAATAATTTATCAGAGAATTGCACACTTTATAATTCTGTCCTATGTATTATTTTTGATACATGGGAATCAATGCATACTACTTTATTACAGTGGATATTGTTTGGTGACATATTGGGCAGTTTCGCTTAAAAAAATACTTATCGGATACAGTTTTGATATTAAGCCGCGAAGTAAGTTATGTTAGAGCAGGTTGAGCAAATCTAATGCTCGAACCTTCTTCTCGGTTAACCAATGGAACTTATTTATATTATGCCGGTTGAGGATTAAATTGTAAAGCAAAACAAATTTTTAGAATGCTTTTGTAAATTATTTGGGGATAGACTGAGAGTTATATAAATGCTGAGATTTACTAAGCACCTTAGGCAAGCAAAATTCTTCAGTTAAATACTGGTTCAGTAAAAACTTATTACTAAAAAGTAATGAAATTTGTAAAACGGGCTGGCATTAAGTTGTCTAGCGTTTGTCTAACCCACTTGCACAGCTTAATTTGCTATGAAGGTGATATACATACATATATATGTATATCTGAGAATATTTTCTGTGTTTGAGACTAATGCATTTTGACTATTATACACTCCATCTCTGGCCATAGTTTCTGTCAAGAATTTTTCAGCATTTAATAGTGAAGCGGACTTAATTATCCTTTAGCGCAAAATATGGTAATACAATAACATTTATTTAACAGAAAAACGAAAACTCTCTCTGCAGCACTGCCTTGTGCATGCAGTCCTTTATATCATGTAGGGATGGTGGACACTAGCCTAGCCCGAGTTGTGAATAATACACCGTGTGACAAAAACAAAAAAATTCATAACACAGGAAAGAACGGATATACTCACGTAACTATGGGCCAAATATAATAAAACTGAGAGAATAAAAATGAGAGAGCAAAATTTGTAGAATTTAAACACAATAAATTTTCCTGGTTTACAAGGACGAATAGGCATTGAAAACGAGCTTTTAATAAATTTCATCTATTTAATGTAATAAAGTTTGCAGGATCGTGCGTATATTAGTCCTTTAACAATAATTATTAAAAAAAATATATATTGCAAATTTTCAGGGATATTTAAGTCCAAAATTTCTAAAGGACATTTTCCATACCACCTCATCCTTATGCACCAAAAATGTATCCTGTTGTAGTTCTACATAATTTTTTTTACCCTACATTGCACTGAATTTTTAAAATAATTTTTTGAAATAATCATATTTTTTAAATTTCAAAGCCCAGTTTTACTATAACTTACTCAAAGTTTTGCAAATGTATTAATTTTTTTTTTTGTGAATAAAATTTCTTTCTTGACTTTTCCTCTGAAGGTGAGTAAATAGCAGCTGCTTGCCTTTCGAGCCGGAAAAAAATAGCTTAAGCGCTATATGGAAAAGGTATTAGCTATGGGAAAACCAGAGAACTGACGATGGAATTCATTGGAGGTGCGTAAATATCAGCAAAGTGAACTACTAAGCTATATAAGTCTGGTCCTCAAAAACACTCCCCTAAGCTTCCACTTAAGGTTTGTATTAATATAACGAGAGCAATGCACACATGCGCGTAGTTAGACCTGGAAGTGATTCCAGAGCTGATGTCCGACAAATAACCATATAGCAGTTGCTGAAGCCAACGAAGCAAACAAGACCACAGCACATTAACCTCCTAAACAAGAACTTCAGAATACAAACTTTTGCTGCTCAGAATAAGCTATTCCGAGCCCTTTTCAGTGCCATTGGATCACTTACGAATCTTTAACTGCCACTTTGAAGATATAAAACACGTGTTTGGGTAAATTCAAATTTAACCACAGCAAGGCATAAAAGCATAACCATTTTCCAAACACATAAATCTATTCAAATGACTATGTATATGAAAGCTAAGCTTCATAAACCAAACTCTGAAGTTATCCATATCTAACAAAGGAAGTGTACGAGTACTCTTATAATTCCATATGCACACACGCCTACTTCATGGCATATTTTGACAAAAAGTTATTACTTAATTTAGTTTTCATTCATAAATCCCACAAAGTCGAGCATGAAAATTATTATACTTGAAAGTTGTACGAAGCCGGCCGTTACCATATCTAAAATACTCGTACATCAGCTCATGTGTACAGATGTACATATGTATGTATGCATGTTTGAGGTCACTCTCTTTGACTCTACAAACACATAAATACATATATAACTGCATAAAGATATGTAAGTATGTATATGAGCACGAACTTTCCATTACGCAAACATTTGCATTTAAATTTGTAATAGTCTCCTTTTTCCTTATTCCCTTCTTCTACAACTTATTCGGTTCACTGTCACTTTTCATGCGTACGGTTCGTTGCACATCTCTTCAAAGCCGAAAATGGAATTTGATGTAGAAATTTCGTTATGGCTTTTTGTTGTTCTAATAGCAATGTCGGTGATGCCCGGAAAACAAAGGACGGAAAGCACAACAGACGCACAGAGCTTCCGTTTTTCGCCAAGCTTTTGATAATTCAATTTAATGATATGGTTTTATTAGGGCTGGGACTATCCGTGTATTTCGATATTCAGGTATCCGTACGGTTAACCATGAACACGTGTAGATAACGGAATATCCGGTTTATATATAGTTGATACCCGGATATCCGTTCCATACTCGGCTTATAACGGTTTTACGAATAATATCCGTTCATTTTGTTATCCGGGTAATATCCTTATATCCAGATATTCGGAGTTTTTAATCAGATATTCGGATATCCGTATTCCAAAAGTCCGGAATCCGGATAGAACTCCCTGCCCCCAATTTTGTATATATGGGTAGATGTATTTATACATACACGCAAACATATACATTTGTGTATACCTCATACGTTCTTCAAAAATGTATTACAGACTTTACTAGGTTTTTGGAAGATATATTGCGTCTGATTTTGGAAGAAGGTACATAAACATCTCAAAACTCCACCAAAAAAAAAAACAACCTTATTACTAAAGAGTGGCACATGTCTCTAAATCTTGTATAATCCATCACTTTTACTTAGCTTACTTAAGCTGTATGACTGCTTTCAGTTTTGAGTTGTGTCGTTATTGCAGATGACCACCGATATGGACTATGAATATCTCTTCAGCACAAAATCAAGCATTTCAAAACATACTTAATATGTCGTTTTGTGTTCAATCTGCTTTGCATTGTTTTGATGTAACCTAATGTTTGGTACGTCAAGGCGTATGAGTAATATTTTGTTTATTTTATTATGGATCCATGGCAACCATAGAAAATTTTTGCTGTAAACCAGTGTTATTACTGGATGCGGCAAAGGAGAAAATGTTTTTCTGCCAGGAGTCTTATTTATTCCTACAAACCTTCCATTTGAATTTAAAACTCTTCAATACTATCTGAGGCTTTTATTTGGCAGTGATATATGTATATCTTTCTATGCTTTAGTACCGCACCATAAAGATATTGTTCATAACGAGGTCTTAATTAAACAAAATGAAAACATTTTATGAATCCTTTAACTGCTGCTAAACAGAAAATTTGTCTTACTGTTTTATATTTACACTAACCGACCGAATATATACTAATATATATATTTTTTCTGTATATTACCACATAACTTTAGACCACGTCAACCGATTTCTATCTTTTCTGTCTTTTTCTATCGGCAAGATAGTGTCTCAAAGGTGGTCCCATACCAATTTGGTTTAGATGCGATGATTGGATCATGAAAAAATTAACGGTACTCCTAAATTTTTACATGAGAATTGAAGTTGGCTGTGTATTTTGCTTCAAAATTACTTGTTTCTTTACCCCGAACTATATCGGGTACTCTAAAAAAACTGTTTTCCATTGTTTTAAGTACAAAAAGGTAGAACTTAATCTATGTTTGTATGTATCTGAAAAAAAAAAAATGCGTCTCTTACCTGGAGAAAGGTCTTTTTTTTAATATTGTATCATTATACTCCAAAAAAGTATATTCTATAATAATTAATATTTATTAATAATTAATTTAACCTGCTAATTATATGCAGACATTGTTCATTTTCACATAAAAAATTTTTCACGTACACAGTTAGTTTGCCTTGTCTTTTTTCGATATAATATATATGCAGCCAATTTTGCACCTGATAATATTTATTAAAAAACTTTCTGGAATGTGCAATTTAGCAATAATTAAGGTCAGTAGTAAAAAAGTAACTAACACGAATGGAATAAGCAAACAGCAAAATAGCAAAAAAAAAATGTTTAACTAGTAAATAATCGCGAATGAAGCAAGAAGAAAAGTTTGAAATTGTTTTGTGCTCTTGGCAACATTATCACGTATTTCATTTGGCTTAAAGGCTCATTGACGTCCAATAAGAGAAACATCATAAACGCCAAGAATGATGCCGACAGTACATCTCAATAAAATAAGCTAAGATTATGTGTATGGAAAGAAAAATGGCAGTGTGTTTATGTATTTTATAGACGTCTAGAGAGCACGTTTAGATCGGTTATAAGTTTACATATATTTGTGAAAGTTTTACTCTACAGCTTTCATTTGCTTGCCTTTAATCGCTATATATGCACTTAATCCTTTCAGATCAGCAGCAGCAAAATAGTAGTACAATTCGCCAGTTTTTACATATATATTTTACCAACAAAGATACAAAACGCTCCATTGATTTTGCTAATTTTCATTTGTCCGAAAATTCTGGTATTATTTACAATTTTGATGTGTGCAGTTAGGCGTTTATATTGCAGTCAATATTATCTTTAATCATAGGATACGTGTGAGCGCGGTGCATTTTCCAACGCTGAGTCAGTCAGCATAAGAATGATTTATTTTTTTCGTTTTAATATATTTACCCTCAATATTAAATCCGCCTGTACTTAACAGCTTTAACTAGCGAAAAAGCAAAAATGAGCAACTGTATGTAATACCTTGTATACATAGTATGCAAGCACATATTAGTGCGGGTCGAAATTTTTATGTTCCGTTAATCCTTTTGCAACAAGTAGTGAAAATATATTATTTTATGAGATTAAAGACAAACCTGTAAAATTTTATCCTATTACTGTAAGTGCAAGAGCCCGCGCATCGATTCGAATTTTTACATATGAGAAAATATTTACGTGTTCTTTGTAAGTATTTTTGGAAATTCATATATGAGCCTTTAATTTGGTGTATAGTTTGTTTCGACCGGTAAACGTATTCCCTAGACACCAACTAGAAACAACCAACATTTTTTGGTCAAAAATTTCGAGCCTTTGCATCAATTGAGTGGGCTAAACTAAGCAATATTTTCTTAGTCCTAAGCCAATATAATATCACTGTTATAAAACAATATATTTTTCCCCATACAAAATCGACCCAGTCTAATGCATATGTTTTTCCTATAAATACATATGTATGTACGTATGTTATGTAGGTTTCTGTCTATCAATCGTGCTGTGTGTGACATGAAACTTGAACAGCCCATCGGTGGATATATATATGTATGTACAGATAAATTAACCTTGGCTTCTAAATACAACTAGCCAGCAGATGAATCTTTGGACGAAAAGCAGAAGCGAACTAATAAGAAAATATAACAAAAAACTTTCGCTGCTCACGTGTCAAATCCTTTTTAATGAGTTTTTGAAGCATCAAACTCTGGCGAAAGTTTTTTGATTTTACCGCTTCACTTCTGCCCTTCACCGCAGCTCTTACAACGTATTGGAAATGTAGCGAAAATCAGGCTTTAGTAGCACTAGAAAATCAACAAAGGCAAATAATTCCAATGATAGATAATATTGTACCCAATGCATTTTTATCAGCAGGAGATTTTATAGGTTTTTTATAGGATTTTATATAGGTTTTAAAATATATAGCTATATAAACATGCATACATATATATTTTAAAGTTAAAAAAAGGAAGCTAAAATACAATAGCGGTATTCATCTAACATCGCAAAGTACCGCTATACATAATAAAAGTATAAGTATGTGCGGAGTTAGAAATTGAATACCCCTAATAAAATAAAGTAAAATAAAATAGTCTTTTTTTTCTTGTTGATCCTTCCGAAAGGTGAGCGGTATCATGTTTTTTGGAACGAATTACTGCGATTCGGGTCCGAGTCCTATAAACTACGCAAGTCGGTTCTTTTCTGTAGTAACTAATGCCAACTATAAACGCCAAGTCCTTCTTCACCTGGTATTTCCTTCGTAGAAGAGTCCCCGCTCTTCCTTTTTACCAGCATCGTTGTCCGCACTGTATACTTTCAGCAAGCTGATTCCATATAATTCCACTTAAATAAATGCGGTCAGACCTGCGTTCATTTCGCCATATTCTGCGTAAGAGTGAATGCATACACCTTATCAACTCCTCGCCTCTATACCAAAATAACTCATCTGAAAGATTGTTGGCTCCACCTGCTTTGTTGTTTTTTCAGCTGCGTAATTTCTATTCGTACCTCGTCATAATAAGGCGCTGGGATGATTTTTTTTTAGCTCTTTGTTCCAGCTCTGCTCCATATACCAGCTTTTGAGCCCTGTGGAATCTGTGTAAATATCCTAAATTTATTTAGGCACTTCATGTTTTTTTCAGAAAAAAAACAACGATAAGATAAGATATTGGGGATTTTTGTAAAATATTTTTTAACGTTTTCCAAGCAGGCTTTTTTATAAAAAGATTGTTCATACCTTAACGAAAGCTTATTTATACATATTTAAGCAAAATTCTAAAAATTTTCATACAAATTTGGAGCTCGCTAATTAGAATTTTTATAAATTTTTAGAGTATGCCGTTACAAGTAAAATGAGTGCAATTTTAAAGAGGCTATAAAAAATATAATTGATTTTTAGTCTTTTTTTTGCTGGCAACTTTTGCAGTTTTTTTATATAACAAGTGGAATGTATAACAACTGGCGTTGATTGCGCCTTTTGTCCCTAAAAATTGCATGAGCCTTGTAACTGCGTACCCAAAAATTTTTAAAAAGTTTTGATATTCCTTGTGCATATACATATTACTTTTTTCATCGGTATAACAATGATAGAATGAATTTCGAGTGTGCAAATAAAAATAGTAAATATGGCATTTTAGTTTCTGAAATCGTAGTCATCTTTTACTCAATGTAATTTTTTTGCTTTGTTGGCACACTAGTTTTATTGCATCAAAATCGCTCGTTTTGGCAAGAAGATTTTCACCGTTAAATTTTAACATCTCAAAGTATCTTAATTTAATAAAATTAGAAAAAAAAAATCACAAAATAGCTGCGACAGAGAATCTGCATGCTGCCATTTTTTTTTTTAATTTGGCGGCACACTCTTGAAACTTCACAGATATGTTCTATTTGATATCAGCTTCCATTGCCTCTAATAAGAATATTCTATTTGAAAACTTGAAAAAAAAAAAATGTGTAATAGAACAATCATTATTTCTACGACTGACAATGAAAAAATTAGTGATTTCGGTACTTTTTCGCCTAAATTAACTTTTTAAAGCTAAAATTTTTCAAATACTTGATTTATTATTTATTTAACTAGTTTTTAGAACTCCATTGATTGAAATATATGCAAGAAGAATGCTTTAGCGTTTTTTTCTGGCGAGAGAAAAACGGCCACTAAAAAACAAGTCTTGAGATTTGCTTATACATACATAAGAAAATAATATCGAATAATAAAATAATATACAATACGATAATAAAAATATCATCTTTCGACGAAAAGAATAAAAGTAAAAAAATAATTATTAATTCTGATCGAACAAAAATAAAACTCAAATCAAAACTAAAATTTTTATTTTTAATGGTATCTGTAGATTATAGTAGGACGTGCGAGTACATTTAAAATTGTTTTACAACATGTTGATTTTTTTGGTTAAAATTTCAAAAATTATAATAATTTTCCGTACCTGGTTATTTATCAAGCGTATAGATAGACATCTATTATCAAATAATGATAAAAGTTGCGCTGTATTTTAGTTTTGTAAGCAAGCAAGACTTAGTTATAAGCGCCAGGTATAAGAATAACAACTCTACCATAAATTAATATTGCGGCCCGTACCAACTTTGGGCTGCCATGAATGTGTGTGAATGAAAATACTTAAGCTACCAAGTTCATAGCCGAAGAACTAATAAAAAACAACAGAAAATGACAAACATTACAAAAAATATACTTTAGCAAACATAAAGTATCGAATACTGGCGAGTGCGGTCAGTTAAAGATAACAGCTAGTCTTTGCGATGACTTAAGAACAATGAAAACAGTGAAATACGAAATAAAAAAATTCAGAAATGGAATAGTGCGCTAGCACTAGCACTTTTTTCTTACTTTTCATTTTTTTCCTGCTTTCCAACTAATTTAGCAGCTTGATTTAGTGGGTTGTTGGTAATTTGGTGACTGTACATACATATATATATGTATATAAATTACAGTAAATACCTTTTAATTAGTCTCAGTGTACCATGTAATATACATTTAGTATTTAAAACCGATTGAATCACAAATACGAGTTTTCAAAATACTTATTTTCCAAATACTCTCGTAATGGCTAGAATCTGTATCTTATTTGCTCGAGAGAATTAGCGAGATGAAGCGGTTATCAGTATCCAAAGTCGGGACCAAGAAGTTGAAGTGGGTAAAATTTTAAGGAAAAATCTTCGGTATTTCGGAATGTTCAAATCTCGTGGCCTAAAATTAAATTTTTGCCTGGCTTCTTGATACTCGCCTGTAGGAATAAAACTAAGTACGGTTTCCCAACTTTACTTATCTTATACACTGCCCCACATTCTCTATTACCAGACTTCTCTAAGGATGTTCCAGGTGAACTTTCTGTCCTATATAAATTCCGACTATGTTACTTCATCTGCTAGATTTTAATGTGACACACTCAGCAATGGCAGATGGAGTTAAGGTGGTATTTTCTGGACTCACGTCAAGTGCGGCCAGGTTTCCACAATATCTAAAGGTACTTTTTATAAGTTGACCTAAAACTGGAGGGTGTTTATCCATTATGGTAACCGCTGTCCTATATCCCTTAAGCACTACTGTAGGTTATTTACTGAAAGGTTCCAATGGAGTGCGGAGAAATTTACCAACTCAATTAAAAGTTACATATTACCTATTGCTGCTGGGTAAGTAAATACCCTCTACTCGCACATATGTTTATTGAACATATAACTTGATAGATGAGGCTCACCACTAACCACACTGGTGAAAACTAAAGCAACAAGATGCTGGCAAATTTAAGAGCCATCGCGCGCCGTTGGAAACCATTTTCAACTAACTAAGCTTTAGCCGCTTCTTTAGCCCATAGTAACATTCTACATATTGAACTAAATATAAACGAATAGTTCCAACATTGTTGCTATACTTGTAAATATGTACATAATTATGTGTCTGCTGCAGTATTTTGATTAACAGACGAAAGAGAAAAATAAACGAGAAATTAATAGAGCTCAGCTCATTGCAGGGTGTTCATCAAGGATATCTTGCACTCCATTTTATTTCACTTACGCCAACGGTTGGCAGCAATGACTTCTACATACATAGTTGTACAGAGCGTAAGGGGAAATTAAACGTTTACATTGACCTTATTTAGTGCATCGACTTTGACGGCTTGATGGACGTGTGAAGAATTACGAACTTAATTGATTTTCAAAGTAGGCAAAAAGGCTGAGTGTGTTGCTGGCAGCGGTTTTCTTAGCCTTCCTTTCACACAGCTACATTTTTGCGTGTGTAAGTATGTAGTACACACATACGATTAATCTGCGATTGAAACAAAGTAGCTAATTGCATGTAAAAGTATTGTTAAATACATATACGTAAATCCGTAGGATAAGTAAAAGATATGACGAGCATGGCTGGCAAATCTAAGCAAATGCTTGAAAAATCTTATTTTGCATATGTCTGGCAGTTTTGTTGGTGTTTGCATGCATTCGACTTGCGTGTTTATTTTTGCATACTTGACAACATTTTATGCATTTTCGGGGAAAAGGGGACGATAGAAATGTGTGACATAAGGCGAGTTGTGTTTTCATACTCCAATGTTTTTCAGGCAGAAAAGTCTTTGTCATCAAAGGGGTTGGCAAAATAATTTTAGCCTCGGAGCTAGCAGGGACCACCATTGCTATTATCTGCTCTGTAAACATCACCTGTGCAGAGAGAACGTTAAGATTTTAGCTTATAGCCATGTCGTTGCAGGGATCTGGGTTCCGCAGCACAGCAATCATTCAGTGCAATGAGACGGATCACGAGTTAACCGGAAACGGGTCGGCTCTGGATATCTCAGTGGCGGAAGAGCTTCTTGCGTCCACCCAATGCAGAGCAGAGAATTGTAGTGTTTCCATGGATATTTGGCTTTGCCTTCGATGGTTCGGGTTCCCGGTGCTTAACATACGTTTTTTGGCACTTTAGATTGTCGTAATGAATCGATTTATCGTCGCCGGTGACAATGCACTGCCAAACCGAATTCGCTTTTTACTGTTGAAGGAGCACTTGGAGAAATAGTGACACGCTGTTCGATATCTTTTGGCTTCCGTTCGTGAGGCACCCAGTCTCCGACTTTCTTAACCATGCCAGTGGCTTTCAAGCGCAATTAAGTCTCTCGCAGAGTCACGCCTAATATTGCCGTAAGTTCTCCTAGGGTTTTGCCGGGTCCTCATCCAAAATTTATCAGAATTCGGCGTCTAATATCGTTGATGGCGTTCCTTCGGGGCCTTTGTCGGTTAAAAATTGAAAATCTCTTTACATACATATGCAAATAAAGATCGGAATAAATATGGTATGCAATGTTTTTAAATGGACGCTGATATCTTTGTATGTGAATGTACGCAATAATTATTTGAAATTGCAAATTTCGACAAATATGCAATTAATTCGATTTAGAATTCAAAAATTTCAACCATTGCGATCATCACATTTGAATATATATATGTACATACGTACGTATTCGAAATTTCCGCCCGCTAGCGCTGAGGCCTTTTGGAATTTCTCCCTGAAACTATGTTAATAACTAAATATGCAGCTATGTGCATACATATCTACATATATAGAAAGACAAAAATAAACAACTAAAAATAATGAAATGCGCATACATACTTATAAATCTGAATGCTATCTACATAATACATATGTACATATACTAACTGCTTTTGCGTGCGTATGTGCTCATGCGTGGTGTTCATGCGTTAACTGCGCCATAGAATTGGCGCCATGCATCCAATCCAATATGTTAATTATGCTTAAATAATCTAATAATTTTAAAATCCGATACAAATTAATTGGCAGAAAATAACGTGCAAATTGTATGCACATGCTGACTTATGTACGTACGTACGTGTGTATTATACGCACAAATATGGCACTGAAATGACGCGCACGTGCATTCAAATATGCATAACACATATACATATACAGTGGCGGGCCAATGAATAAGTATGCAACATTTCAACAAGTTTTGGCTACATTTCTTTTGTTTTTTTTTATGTTATATATTTTTAGTATGTCTAAATATTTAAAAAATAGTCGCACATGCGATAAATCAACGCCAAGTTCAAAGCCATTTCAAAGTTGCAATTAATTATACTAAAATTTAGTAAGCTTTAAAAATTAATTTAAAAACTTCTTTTTTTTTTAATTTTGATGATATAATGTCGAAGCTTCCTAGTTTTTGCATAAAGCCTGATATTTCGGTCTTTCATGGTTTTTGTTAATGCATTTTTTGTTTTTTAATTCTGAAAAAAAAGTTTGAAATTTTGCTGAACTTTTGTTAAAATTCGGTGAGCAAAACTGGTACCAACTTTGAAATTTTGACTTACATGGCTTTTGTTAGATATTAGGCTATACTTATATAAAAAAATAATAAACATTTAATTAACCAAAAGAGTAATAATCAAAACTTGTTAAAATTTCGCGTTCCTATTTACTTACTCGCCACCGCACATACTCGTAGGTTTCACGTATGAAACGCATACCGCAGCATAGGTAAATGCTTTCATTTGGCTGTCAATGGATCTGCTCATTAGATGAACACCAGCCAACCTGGTCAGCAATAAAAAAATTTAGCACGCATGCTAATTATTCCTGGTAATTTGTTGAAATATTTGCATTGCTTTGCCGTTTTTCTATGTCGAATGTAACAGAACCCAGTCGGAAAAGTAGTAATGCATGCATTACATGCGTGATATATGTATGTATAACATAATGTACTTCTTATGAGTTCTTGATTATACTACTGATAACTATGTAATCGATACTAGGTAAGGCAAAATCGAATGCCTCTTAGGACATCGACCTGGGGCAAAAAATGCATTTCCGAATGTGAAAAGGGTTGTTTTACTGACTATTTTTTCCATTACTATACATTACATTTTCCCACTGGGAATATGTGCACGCACACTTTTACGTATATATACATCTATTTATGGCAAATGTAAATATAATGCGGCATGATTTGTAAATTAGCATTCAAATTCCAAATGTGTCAATTCTCGAATTATACGAAATAAAAACCGGCTTTATTTTTATAGTTATTCATCGTTAATTTTAAATATATTTTTTATTTTCATTTACTATTTGAAACTAGCCAATTTTGATCGCACTATTTGGATACATGTGTTTGTTAAAATGTATGTACATATGTATAAGCATATATATAGTAGTAAACTAAATTGGAGTCGAGTTAAAAGTAAAACGGTGTTAAAAAAAAATTTTATAAAAAAATTTCATCTAAATATTTGTAATAATAAAAGTAATAGTTATTGATAGCTTTAAAAAGTTTTCCCACTAACAATTATTATCAAATTAGCAAATAACAAGTATGCTTCACTGCGCTTTAAAAGTATTTTTGTGTTGTTTGATACCCGTATGGTAATATGTGTTTCATTTAGTTTATCAATTTTAATTTATTAAAATTTTTCAAACAGGTAGCAACCATCCTCAAAATTATTTTCGCAGTAAACTTTCCTAAAACTCCTTCCAGTTGCAATATTGAATTCATATTATCAACTAAATTTTATTTAATTTCCAAACAGGTGGGAACCTTCCACAAAAAAATGTTCAGCTTTAAGTCTCCTTTAACCTCGTTCTTTTAACAGCCATATTGAAATATTTTCTTTATCTTCTCAATTTACTTAAACTGCAATTTACAAACAGGTAGCAACTTCCTATTTGTTTTTCTTTCTATACTTTTAGTGGGACCTCTAGAAATATACCGGGGAGAACTGCATCAAATTTCAGGCATTACTTTTCGAGTGATCCGCTTACAAACATAGATACACACGGACAGAAAAAAATCTAAAAATTGTTGATTTGTCTTCTGTTCCCCCATACTAATTTTTCTTTAATATTTATTATATACACACATCGGCCTGTTACAATTTTATTATATGCGTGTATAGATAACTTCTAGTCCCTACGAAAGTAATGACTTTTTAAAACTCTACAACGAAAAAAATCGTTCTAAGCAGAAGTGATTTTTTCCGATATCTATAAGTAAAATTAGACTTAAGGAAATGATTGAACCAAGTTTGAAAAATATACATATGCCTATATCGATTCCCATATTATAATACCCATGGGTACAAGTGCGCTTGAGCATAAAAATGATTATATATGTGCAAATCAGAACTGCTGAATGAAGAGAATACGATAGTTCATAAAAATGTTACACAGCTATGTAAAAACTAAAATACCAACTCTTACATAAATACAAATAAGATTATTTATATGGCTTTAAGCAACATAAACATAAACAAATTGGCACATGCAACATAACTACTTACATAAGAACATGACTTATGTAGGTCGTGCACCAAAAGCATTGCAAAGAAACACTTTGGCTCGTCTCACATAATGCTCCATTTCATTGCAGTGCATACTTTTGTGGTGTGTTTGGGGCAAATTTCCGAAAACTTTTGAATTCGGACCGAAATATAGCAATTTGTATGAATTTTTGCTTGCTAGCCGACTATAGAGGCCAATGCAGTTTTCTCCTTTGTTGCTCGAATTCAAGAATGTTAAAAAATAATGCCAGACTTGTCAACGCAAAGTCAGGCAGCCAGGCGTTAAAGGCATCCAATGAATGCTATCAAGCAGCTATGTAATTGTCTTTCATGTCTAATATAGAAATTTGTATGTAGGCTTACTTATGTTTGTATGACCCAATAAAGATTTGAGCGGAAGTTGAATTTAAATTAGGTTTAAATTTTTATGTTTCTAATGATAAGAAAAATTGTATAGTGAGTTTCTCGTTTATATTTATGGGAAATATTATTGCCCATTTTATAGAATTTTTAAAGGTCATTTAGAGGTCGCGACCTGTCGATTTAAGTCAGAAAATAGGATTTTGTAGATTTATGAGTTTTTGAATGAATATTTTTGATTCGATTTCAAAGATCTAATATGATCTGAGAAGAGAAGATATATAGGTCTTTAAAATGGTTTATAATAATCTATTGTCGGACTAGGCTTGTTGGGATATTTTATCTGGTCAATTAAAAAATACGCATATTTATCTAAATTTTTTAAATTTTGACCATCGATAATTTCTACAATTTCAAAATATAGAGTACGATCTGAAAATAAGTCTAATTTAAAATAAACCGATACCTCATTTATTGCAATCGCATAAAAATTGTCAAATTTACGGCCTTGAATTTATATGTGTATATGTACCGGAATTTCAGATTTTTTGTGCAATGTGGCTAAGGTGTTCATCAATATTTATATTTATATATTGATATATACAATCGCTCTTTAGCAAAAAAGTGTTTTTTCAGGAAATTTTAGGAAAACGGAGGTGGCACCGCCCACTTATATGATATATGCGTATTTCAAAAACTACTTGACCGATCTCGACCAAATTTGGCATACACATTTGGATTAGCCTCCTTAAGTATCGTCTTGAATATTTTTAAAATCGGACAAAACCCACTCCTGCAAAATTATAGCTAGTTTTAAATTTTTTGAAATAACCGTGACGTTGGGGGAGCCCGTGGTTTTTGTCGGTTTTCAAAAATGGACATACATAGATAAAGAGGACATTCAATTTTATGATAACTTTTGCTCGTTGGGATACAAGTTCGTATGTATGCAGGTATGTGTATCACATGTTTTTTTTATTTATATTTTTCTATATTTAAGAGTAAATGCTTATTCTCTGATGCAACATTTTGACTTTTGTCATTAAAGCGAATTACTGTTTGTTAGCTTGATGTCGATTTTTTGCTTTTAATGTACAAAATTGCGAACATGAAAATAAACGAGCAGCAAAATACGAAATGTTGTTGTATGCAGAAGAGCAGAACCAAAACAAAAAAAAAGTTAAATGGTATGCGAAATTGTAAGGAAAGCATACATATCTACACTTACAGAGGCGAACACAAATTTGCGAATACAAAAACGAAACGAAAAACAAATTTGTCACTCGGTTGAAGCTGAGCTAATCCCAAGGCTATGTCCAACATACAACATAGCTGCCTAGTTAGCTTTTCAAGTACAAGCAAATATTGTTGTTGCTTTTGGGACGTTTGCGCTCATGGTTGTTGCTTTCATTTTCGTTGTTATTACGCTTGCAGCAATACTGTCACACGCTACATTGGATGCTCACAGTCCTGTTGCGGTCATATGTATTTGTTCATGTATGTATGTATGTATGTATGTATGTATGTGGGTGTGACGGCTGTGTTGCTTGTGTCATGAAGCCGCAGCGATAGTCTTGTTCCATTCAACAATTAAAGCAAAACATACGCTGCTGGTAATCCCAATGCAACATAGAACTTAATGCATACAATTTCGCATTTACATATCAGTTACTGTATATGTATGTATGTACATTAGGTTGTCGCATATTTGAATGGGCAGATTTTTTTAGACTTATTGTTGGTCGTAACTCCCCAAAAAGTTGAAGATGGGTACACAAAACCTTTTTTTTTTAATTTTCATTCACTAAATTAGGTAAACTTCTTTCAAATTTTCTTTGTACATCTAGGATACGATGACTATTTCTAATTGTTTTATGAGATGATTTCCCCTAATGAAAGACCCTTCCCATTCCCATTTATTTGGATCACATTTCAAAAAACCTAGATCGATCTTCAATCCGATCTTCAATTAAAATACAGTTCATTCTCTCACAAAACTCACATAAACTCAAGCTTAAGACTTTTTAAAAGACCGCAAAATAGTGCAACAAATTTTCACCCAAATTTCAAACTTCTTTCTCAGAAGCGGTAGAATTTTTTTGAATACACAGTTTTATAGCCCATTCAATTTTAGTCTAATAATGTTCATGTTTCAAGTGGCTAAAAATTACCGTTGATTTTTAGAATTTTTTTCGTCGAGGATGTTGCGGGTTTCTGCCATATAAAAATAAATTGTGTTTAGTCCATATATGGAAGCAAATGAGACAAAAAAATTCTAAAAAATCAACGGTAATCTTTAGCGACTTGAAACTTGCACATTATTGGACAAAAATGAATGCGCTATAAAACTGTGTACTCAAAAAAATTCTAGAGCTTCTGAGAAAAAAGTTTGAAATTTCGGGGAAAGTTTGTTGCACATTTTTGCGGTCTTTTTTATAAAGTTTAAAACATTGGTTTATATGGGTTTTGTTGGAGAATGAACTGTATTTTAATTGAAAATTCTTAAAAACAAATAATTAAACATAAGTGGCAAACAATATCGCTTTGAAAGGGGGTTGCTATAGATATGTCCAATACTGTATATGAAGAAAAAAAATATGTATGTGAGCATAAGTAATACTGTGTAAATATCTTAAACGCCAATATTTAATCACTTTTAAATAATGTGGTATTTAAGTTAAGGCGTGCGGATAAACTTGTTAGATGATTTCGTATGGTTTTACTGGGCGTATACGTTACATACGCAGCTACGGGTAGGTATGGGTATGAGCATGAGTTGTTATTTATAATTTTTTTAGTAGGTATATCATTTTTAAGTTTTCATTTAAACACAATTTCGCGATCGGATCTTTTTCTTTATACAAAACTGTAGATAATGCATTTTCAAAGGCGAACCGCCATTTTCGATCAAAAACACGTTTTGAGACTTGAAATTTTTTCAGAATAAAAAACCAAGGGACGCCCTAATGTACATATGTATATAAACCTATGTGTATACCAACACACTCGTCCAAAATTTATAGAAAACTCGATCAAAGATAAATAAGTTTTTTTCTGTAAGTACTTCGGACAGTTGATCCAAGCCACTTTGCGTGAATTTTATTACTATTCATACATACATATATACATACATATGCACCAACGTACGTACATAAGTACTTCGAACATACGTACGTACTTAGTTCATGAAATATTGTTATCAATTTAATTTATATGCACAATTTTCTGGCGCGTTCACAGCCCATTTACGCCGTGATTCGATACGAACAAATTTTCTGTTTAATTCAATTTTTCGCCATTTAACACAATTTTATAACATCTACGTACATGTACATGTGTTCGTGCCCCCAACACAATCACACCACTACTACTTTTAGTTGTGTATGTAGATACTGGAACGTAAATTCGCTTTCATCATACAGAGCGTTGCGCTTCATTATCGTGCGCTGTTTTTAAGACCGATTTTCTGTAATAAGGTAATTTCATTAGCGATGTTAATAAACTCGTTTACATGTAAATTCGTAATTGAAAGTTACTCTAGCTCTTCTTGCTCCTTGCTTGCCACTCACCTCAATCGATAATCCACTTTTGGTTGTGGAAACTGTGTTTCCAGTTTTTTTGGTTATGCCGCCGCGCTATGCTTCAATGCAGGCAAGTGTTTAATCATAAAATTCAATTTATGCCAATTGGAGTTATGTGCAACAATAAGAGCAACAACACTGCGCCGAAAGTACGACTATATGTACATATATACATACGTGCGCGATTAGAGCGTTGAACAGTGTTGGTGTATGCTTGTATGGTGGTGCAAGGTTTACCGAGCAGCAAGCGCAAAAAAGGTAGTTTTCCGCCTGTCGCTGATCCACTAGCCGTGGTTTTTTAATTTGAAAAATTCGGTCTATGTTCAAAGTTGATAATTTGAATTTGCCGATGCTGACAAAAAAAATTTGAACTTAACGTTTGTTAAAACACGATAAAAAACAACAATAACGAAAATTTATTTAAAAAAATACCGTAGTAGATATGGAAAATAAAAAATTAGCACGTGTTAAACGCTGATGGTAAAAGAAATTTTCTTAAGATAGAACTATGAGACCCGTTGAAAATTGTTGACAGCCAAGCCAAGAACAACGCCCCTCTCATATATAACGTTACAGATATACGATATTTTTCGATCGGAAAACTCGACTTCTCTGCAGAAGAATCCCAGTAAGAAAAATAAATTGTTTATTTATAAATTTTTTGATACTAACTATAATTTATAAGTCCTCCAGGAGTCCCAAAAAAACTTAAAAAAAAAATGAAATTGAGGCACCACTAAAAAGTCGTTATTATAACAAAATATTAAATAAACAAATTTGCATTATTACTGGAAGTTTCCTGAAAAGGACCACAGTTTTCCAATCGAAAAATATTTATTTTCAAGAATTCTATACGAAAGTGATTTTTTTCCCATATAAAATACATGCAAAACTTTAAGCGCTTTGAGCGACCTCTAAACATTTTTTATTTCAAAATAATAAAATACGGGTAAATATTTTTTCGGTATAGAACAATCCTAGGGGTGAGAGCATAAAAATTCCGATTTTACTTTTACACATGCATTTTTAGACCACCCAATACGTAAGCAAATCAGGTGAGGAGGTATTCTCTGGGAAAATTTATGAGAACGAATATTGTTATTTAACTTAAAAATTTTAAATATGTGGCAACACAAAAATATGCTTGGATTACAATATATTCGATTACCTTTTATTTGGCAAGGATATTGTCATATTTTGCATAATTTAACGGATAGCGTGTCTTATTCATTTCTTGTGACCATGCTGTAGCCTGTAATTCCAGTACCGGTCGAGATATCGAATCGAAACACAGTTTCACTGTGACCATGCTAAAACAGATTATTGTAATCAAATGTGAGAATAAGCGGATTCGTTTCATAGGGGATACGAATTTATTCGTGTTGAATATGTGAGTCTTGAACCACTGTGAATGGTGTGTGTGTGTGCAGCATGGGGTGTGTGAGATCGATATATGATAGCCCCCACTTGGAACAGGTAGACGAATTTTCTTATTTATGAATTGGCCTTAACAATATTAATAATGTCACTTTTGCCTACAAGTGCCACCTTTGACCTTGACAATAAGTCACTCATCCTGCTCGGCTCTTGAAGTATTGCAGAGAAGAGTTTTCTGGAAGATTTACGGTAATAGCTCCAATCAAGCAGACGAATAATTAGTTCAACTTATTTAAATAACTTACAAGCTATAAGGCAAAAGGTCTGTAAAAAGTCCTTTTTTTATAAAAAAAAAAAAATACCAAATAATTAAAAGGACCGTATAAACCCCTCTCATGCACACATAACCAAGCCTAATATTTCATCTGCGACTGCACATAATCTAGCTAATAGGTACCACAACCATTTACTTATTTGCAAGCACCATATAGACTGCCGAAATGTTGTTCTTGGTTTTTATAAAAGGAAAACCTTGAGTATCTTGTTTTAAGCAACACTTTCGCATATTTTAGTTCGAATTAATTGACTATGAAATTTTCAGCATAAACCAAAAGTAGAAATGATGAAACTGCCACTTGCCAAATCTCCTCGTCTGTAATTGTGCGTGTTAATAATACTCTTAGGACTATTGTCGAAGTAGAAGCAAAATGACCACAAATTGTTTTTTGCCAAATATGCCACACAGATGAGACAATGAGAGCAAAAGCAATTGAATGAGTGAATAAATGCCAAAAAGACCGCACACTAAAATTAGGCAACACACAACTACTCTCACATATGTAGAATGTACGTATGTGTGTATGTATGTATGAATTAAAGGCTGGGGGTTGGGCTTATGAACTGATATTATGCTTACATTAGTACAATTACTATATTGAGTAAAGTACATCTATAGTATTTGTGAGTCACAGAAATTAGCCAGCTATTTATTCCTCAATCGTGTATCTTTGTGTAACTATGTAGCTTTGTTAATATGTATATATGTGTGGTATGTTAATGACCACGACTCTCCTATACCAACTAAGTCTATTGAAATGGCATTAAAACAATTACCCATATCCTCACACCAGCACGATTAAAGAGACGAAGTACTAGCATTGCCAGGCGAGAAATATAAATAGGAGCTTATAGAATAAATTTTTACTTAAAAATTACGGCAAAGAGTCGGTGCAAATTTTTCGGTGATTTTTGGCAATATGTATTTCGGTGAAAAATGGTCGTATTGATCAAATATTCAGATTTCTTGTCTAAACATTTCTAGAAGCTACAGTTCTCATGTAGTCCTGTCAGATAACGCGAAAAAATAATTTTGCAAATTTGTTTTTTTCTTTGGTCCACGGCTTGAAAAAAATTTCAGTCATATGAATCAGTATCAGATCTATATTTCACTTTAAATTCCCTTATTAAAACCTCCCTTAATTTTTTTTTTTAGTAGCATATTTTAAAGCAGAGTTCGCAAAAGTTCTCACTGAGGAATACAATTTCCCTCTTTCTCCTCACTTCAACTCAATTCACAAGCAATCAATTATGATTTCCTCTTTTGTGAGTTATTAAAATATAGAGCGCTGTTTAACTAAATTTCGCTTTAATCAAACTCAGTTTTTTCGCCTCTATATCAGCGATGGGCAGAGATGGATTTTAATCTGCATGCGACTATATAGAATGTATATGAAGCGTATTCGCTTCTAGATTAATTTTTTTTTTTCTCTATGACCAGTCTCTGAATTCAAATTTGGCAAAAAAAGGTGTTCGTTTTTGTTGTTTCAGGCTTTGTGTATTTAATACCGTGAGTGATAAATATTTTTGGCATTACTTTAAAACTCGGGGCAATGAAAATGTAAATTATGTAAATTTATGAGTAAGCCATATATGTGACTAGTTTACAGTGAAGAGAATGTAAATTTTGAAAGTGGTCTGCGAGAAAAAAAAAGTTCGGGAACCTCTGATCTAACGGATAACTGGCAAACTCGTGACAGTAGCCCGTATCACTTGCAAATGGGGCAGTCCTGTCGATGAAATCATCACAGAGTATAAAGTTGTATAGAATATCAGATCCCCTTCCTAAATCTGTAAGTTCGAACGGAATTATATCAGCCATAATCTAGCAAGTGATAGCCAGCCACAAGAATTCCATAAATACCGACAAACACTGCCAAAGCTTGTCGAACTATCAGTCTCTGTTCGTCTCTATTCAAGGCGTTGGAGAGACCGCTTGAGTTTATAGAACACTCACTGCATTATTTTTTAAAAATCCAGTCACTAAATACATTTTCGATGACCATCATTTTTGGGTATGAAAAACAGGTTTAATAATTTTTCTTTGAAGTCCTTTCACTACTTTTTGTTTGCTCCAGGATTAGATCCGTTATAATGGTTTAGTACGGTATGAGATTATTAAAACCAAATCCTATCTAATCCTGTTTAACTAAAATGAAAGAAGTATACGCGAAAAGGTCCGTAGCTAAAAATCGTCTAAAACTTAGGGCGCCAACCAGGCCACAAAGAATGGACAGCAACTTTGAAATCCACTTTACCGATGCGGCGGAAGTTTCTGGTAACTTTACATCATTCTAGGCACACAGACGATTTTTATTACCTCTTCGACAGAAAATAGTAGAGCAGGGTGCCGGGGTACAGTGGTATACCAAAATATATTTTGAAAGCAGACGAGTGTCCGGCAAAAGTATCTAAGATAGGATTAGGCGGGGTGGTTCAAAGCATACAACCACAAATGCGATTCCTATTTTAACAAATTGGGGAGGTGGTTATAGCAGCTGGCAACAACTGGTCGGCTAATCTGCATACATGCACTGTATCGCGCTGACTCCGGCCATGGCTCGATTTGTGATAGTTCTTAAAATCAAGCGTTCGGGTTCTCGCCGAAATGCTAACGGCGATAGTGGAATATTGGCCACATGTAAAAGAGTTTCTGCAGAACCTGTAGAGTAGCGAAGGGATAGAATCCATCCAGCACATTCATAGCGAGCACCCCGTACTTCGGAAAAATGCCCCAAATTTTTGGAGGACCACTTACTTAAGAACTTGGACAACTTAAAAAAAAAACTCCGTTAAGGGGTATGCTTGAATCTCCAAGAAAACTAAGATGATTTAAAGACACGTAGAGCCGACCTACGGTCTTCTACTGTACGTCTATCCTAACCTACCCGCTTATTTAGCGCATTTCTCATACTCAAAAAAAGAAATTCAGTAGATTACTAAATATTGATTATGCGTGACGAAAATTATCAGCTACATAAACCGGTTGAGAAGATCAATTTCACATTTTTTGTGGGGTGCTTTAAACTTTTATTTCATAAGTGATGTTTCTTCCTGCTTACAACAACATTTGGGTCAGTTTGAAGTACAGCACCATGAAAGTTTTAAATGTGAAAGAGACCAAAACCCAAACGACAGCTTCAAACCAACCAAATATGTATAATCAGTTCAAAGTAAATATATTTCCGACAAGGCCCCTCGTTTCATTCATGAAACTGGCAAATGATGTTTGAATGCACCAGCAATGCAATTAAGTCTACACAGACATAGTGAATATTAATTAATTAGTAATTTTGAGTTTTGCATCTAATTATTTGAGTGCGCTTGCATAAGTGCGTATGAAAATTGGTTGAAGTACATTGCAGAAAATTGACTACTATTACAGGCCACTCACTCACTCATTGCGTTTGACTTGCGAAAATACATGCACACATAGGGCGTGCAATAAATACATACATATGTACCTCACATACGCCAAATGCAATACTTATTGTCCGAAAAATCCACAAAAAAGCAAACAAAGTTATTTACTTCAGTACTTTTTAATGATTTCCTAACATAACATACTAAATTTGAGATTCTCCTATATTTATTCACCATTAAATTTTTAAATTAGGGAACCGTTTAGACAAATCTATTGATAATTATCATAATTTCGACTAAAGCACCTTCTAGTGGGCCCATGTGGTTTACATATATTGCTTGCTATGTATCTAATACATAATAATATTTTCACGAAATTGATCCATAAATAGGGGTTTTGAAAACATTTCGACCCAGCAGATATTTAACTCGTAAAATTTCCAAAAATATTTCCGCATATGCAGCCAATATATATTGAAAATATAAACCAAAAATAAAGCACTGTGCGTCGCACCATGGTTCCTGAGCGGAAAAATTCAAAAAGATGAAAACCTATAAGCTATTTTTTCATATTTTGTCTAACTTCATGGGGGCTCTGAAAAGCTGAATCTAATTTCTTTTTATGCTATAAACTCTTTACGAAACAGTCAAATCAGCTGCCACCAGCCGCTTCTTTGGCTTCTTCAGGACTTTAAATGTCTTTATTCCCTCAAACACGTAATTCAATCTATATAATATTTACCAGCACCATTTCCAAACTATTTGACAACTATCGGTTTTCAGGAGTTTTCGACGATGCTTATTACAAATCCACAGTCAGATTAAAGAAATTTAAGATGGTGAATTCAAAATGGTGAACAAAAATGCATATAGTCCTTTTTGGAAGCTCTGGGCAGCCATTTTTTCGTCCATTTTTTAGTTTTCTAAATTCGTACAACATGGTCCGTGAAGTTTCATTGTACCAATTTTCAGCTTGATTGGAACCATTGTGCGGTGTACGTATATTAAAAATCAACTTTCAGCAAGGGTTTTTTCTCTATTTCAAACAGTTTCGATATTATAATAATCTAATTTTCTGCTAAGTGGTTATTGCAATAATCGATTTTAAGTGAATTAGATTCGGCAGTCACTGATTTATCGCAGCTTTCGTATTTTTTTTAATTATCATTACATGGGAGTTAACGCGGTTATTATCTTATAAAAAATCCCGGAAAATGGTTGTAAAACGGATACGTTTTTGGCTCTTTTTCTGAACTTTGTCTGATGAATTTTTCGTTCGATACGTTTTCCCTCTGCACTTCACAGACTCGTTTTCAAAAGTTCGGGAAAAGTGAAGAAAACTAACTAACAGTAGCATGCTCTGCCCTGCACGCGTAACCACTCCCGACTACGTATATTTACATTAGGCTGGTCCAAAAATGCATATCGGAATTTTTATGCTCCGAATCCCTAGGACTGTTCTGTACCGAAATAAAGTTATAATTTAAAAAACTAAAAACTCGCTATGTACATAACTGCATCTTTTAGGCGCATCATTATTACATAGTTATATCCCAAGATAATAAAAGCAAGGTAAAACTATACCCCTATATTTTATTTTGAAATCAAAAATTAAATATATAGAGGCCGCTCAAAGTTTTTCATGTATTTTGTATGTGAAAAAACTACTTTTAGTAGAAATGGTATAGAATTGTGGAAAATCAATGTTTTTCCTTTTATTTTTAGGAGTTTCCCAATAATAATACGCAATTATTTTTTTACCATTTTTTCGTAGTAACAATATTTTATAGGTCCGCCAAAACCCCTAGAAAATGCCAAAAAATTCAATAGGGGGATAAATAAAAAAGCTATAGTATTAAAAGATGGTTAAATTAACAATTGGGTGTTGTTACTGGAAGTCTCCTGAAGAGAAATGAAATTTAAAGTCGTCACAATAATAATCAGAATAAGTAAATAGCTTAAGGTGCATATAGGTATATTACGAATGCGTATTAATTGAACATCAAAGACAATAATAAGTGAAGAAAGAGCAGCAAAGACGACAACGAATTAAAAACTCATTTTACGCAAATACTCTATATTATGCAATAAAAAAAAGCTGAAAGAAGTATGTATATGCCCTAAATCAGCTATGTACTTCCATACTTGCACTTTTAGGTACAAGCTGACAAATAAAGCAGATTACGTACGTTTGCTTTCCCAGTTATTGCTGATACTTAGTCAATCGACTGACGGGTTTTGTAATGTTTTCCGCGTAGAATTTTCACCGCACCTTTTAAAATGTTCTCTTACAAAACATACGAAGTGCATGTCACTAGTAAAATAAACGCTTTCAGGGAAACGTCATTGAAAAAAATATATTATTTAAAATTTTTTTGCGCTGTAAGTGACAGGAAAAATCAAACACCAACTATAAGCGAACAACCGTTGCCTTTCAACTTGACACTTTGTAGGTGTAATTTTTTTGTACTTCTACCTTGTCTTGCATTTACCACACTCCTTGCATACACACATAAATATTTTCTTCTCTCAGCCACTGCTGGCACTCTGCTGTTAACACAAGCTAGTGGAAAAACTTTTCCTAACAAAACGCTGTAAATGATTCTCTTGCCAAGGAGCTCATGAATGTCCAGTGCGGAATCAATAAATCGTTTTCGGTGTCATGTAATGACCAACGGCGATAAACTATCATAGTTTTCAAATAAAAAGAAAAAACATTAAACAGAAGTCGGACTTTTACGGTTTTTCATTTGCGTGCCATGCACAGCATAAAAAGTTTAAATATCGCTTAAAACGGCTAGTTTTTGTTCTGCCGTAGGTAATGTTGATCAGCTTATTAAGTATCTTCAAGTTTAGCTTTCGTCAACCGAAATGCCGTGCGCGTGACATATTTATGTATGTAGAATAGGGTGGTCCAAAAATGCCTATGAAAAAGAAAAAAGTCGGAATTTTTATGCTCTCACACTTGGGTTTATTCTATACCGAAAAAATATACCCAATTTTTTTTTATTTTGAAATCAAAAAATACTTACAGATCGCTCAAAGCGCTCAAAGTTTTTTAAACGTATTTTATATGGGGAAAAATACCCTTTTCGTAAAAAAGCTTTTTTGTAGAAAAGATATAGAATTCTTCAAAATCAATATTTTTGATCGGAAAACCTAAAGAAAAATAACCTAACGAAAACTAATGAAAAATATTTATAATGGAAGCTATTTTGAGTATCGTGAAAAATTTTAGCAACGAACACTTCTGTGAGTAACTGTATATGATTTATTCTACTTATGGCACACAAGAAACTTTAATCTTTTATTTTTGGCCCGTGAGATGATTTGAGTTTGTCACGCTTACTCTAAACGAACACCCTTAACACAAATATGTGCAACAGAAAACGTTCGTTTCTTGAAATCTATTTCGGTTCAAAGCAAGACAAGGATTTCCAGTGATCCATTTAGAGGATAATGTAAATTTGTATAGCATTATTTTTGGAGAGTAGTAAACAAACAACCCACTGCCAGGTAACCCCTTGAAATAACACAAGTTTGTGAAGGCAAAGGCATAACTACGGCTGAGTGGAAGATCGACCTATCTAGGAAAATACCTCAATAACGCCCTACTTCAGAATTTGGTTAAAGGACGCCCTATCTCTACTGTAAATACATTGAAAAATATGAGATAGTGCATTCTTGAACCAAGCTCTGACATAGGGCGTTCTTCAAGCAAATTCTGAAATAAGGCATCCTTGAAAATTTTTCTAAGATAGGCTGTTTTGGAGCCGTCTGCCGAAAAAGGTCGATCATTCACTCAGCCGTCGATATGGAGGCAGATGACCAGAAGAAGGGAGGTCCTAGCTAGGCAATACCGGCTAACATCGTTGCATCTATAGGTACACGCTCCCAGTCAGCACCCGCTCGAAGGATTTACCTATGAGAATTTTTGCTCATTAGACACTGTATGAAAGAGAATAGAGAACCTTAATTCATCTTGGCGGATACGAGGTAATGCGTGTATTAAAAAAGTATGTCAAAACTATGTGTGAAAGTATAACATTTAGATGACTACAAATAAATCGCATAAAATCAAGTATAACCAATGTGTATGTAAAATTATTCACCCCATTATGCTACCTTTATTAGCCACTTTAGTTTAATGTAACGAAAAAAAATAATAAAAAAACTCACATCCAATTAACTCAATTAGCGCAGTCAATTAGTACTGTCATCTTCAATTATTTACACATTCATTCAGCGAATTGTTCAAGCATTTCGACTAATTTCTTTGACACCAAACCATGAGGACAAATTTCAACAAAAAGAATGAAGCTGCAGGTTTGTTAAATAGCGCACAAATTTACAGCTCTACAACTGATTAAGAGCAAAAGGACAACCCGTTCGCAAACAGGATACTCACGCATTCGCGTGAACTTACTACTTACCATACAACCATAAACCGCATACAAACATACATGTGTACACACCTACTTATCTATGTATGGACAAGAACATTCATACAACGCTAACTAATGTGCGGAGTACTAAGTAACTCACTTAAGACAATGCCGCATCATTCAAGCTGACTTCAATTGAAAGTGGCAGCACGACCCCTTTCGCTTTGTCCCATTTCCGACAAAGTCAAAAAGCCTTTATATTGTATGTATTTAGTTGGGTGTGTGCATGTTTGCATAAATGTACTTGTATGTAACGGGTGATTTTTTTGAGGTTAGGATTTTCATGCATTAGTATTTGACAGATCACGTGGGATTTCAGACATGGTGTCAAAGAGAAAGATGNTTCAAATGTGTAGTTAAAAAACAGGCGAAACATGTCAAATTGAACATGTTGCAGCAACATGTATACACAATTCGAAAATGTTTAAACGACGGTTTTGGCCGTAATTTTCAACCAATTGTGAAACCATAAAAACTCTGCTCATCTACGGAAAAATGCCTTTCCAACGGTGTTCTTGGTTTTGAAATCGGTTCGGTAGAATCGCCAAACGAACGGAGACAAAATTTATGTTAGCGTATTAATATAAAGATTTTCCTCGTACTATAATTTTGTGTATAAAAGCCTCAAACACTAATATATATAGATCTTGTCTGCAGAACATACAATCGAGTTTTGTAAGTATTTTTTTTTTTTTTGGAGATTTCTACCCCTTAGCTCCCCCCATAATAAGTCTGTTTAAAACGACCTCTTAAATCAATCCAGCACCAGCAACGGGCCAAAAAGACCTTGCATTTTTGCATGTCGAGATTTTCGCCCAGCGCTCGCTGAGCCAACTGTGAGCTCATATGCATGTCCAGAAGCAGACCGCAGGTTGCCAACGGAACTGCTACGCCCTCCATGTTCCAGGTGGTGATGGCCTCGGGTGCACCCTGCCTAGCCAATTCATTAGCCCTACAATTTCTAGTGATGTCACTGTGTAGTGAGACCCAAATCACCTTGATTTGGGAGTATTGCGACGCGGTTGAGAGAGGTTAGGCATTCCCCGACGAATGGGATCAGCCTCAGAACACACCGATCCAGTAGGAAGTCGAAACTTATGACAATTGTCGAGTGCCCATAAGCTGAGTTTAAAGAAAACGCGGAGCTTTTGAACCTAATGTCTAATGTCATCAAAAGCAACACTGAGCACAGCACTTATTGCTGATTCCAACGAGGAGCGTCCTTTGCACGCGCTCTACCATGCTGACAGGAGCCGATTTTCCAGTGAATTCCACTAAGCAATGACCCCATGTTTTATGATTTGCTGGACCAAAAAAAAAGATTATGTATTTTTTAATCAAACAATAAAAAACAAAATATTAATAATCTTATTTTGCGCTATAAAAAAATTAATTTTAACTGGTAACTAAATTTCCTGTTGTTTTTAAATTTGTCGGTTACAAAATGTTGGGTTAGGTTTAGCCTGTAAGGCTGTAAATAGAATTACTTTCGAGTGTGTGAATCTATTTGAAAACAACTTTAGGCTTTTCAGTCAGCAAACATTCAGGTGACGAATTCAAAACCGATGCTACGAGTCAGACATAATTCAAAAAAACATTCACACCATAAACTTCTCAGAAGAATTCTGCTCGCTTTCGAGAAAATTTCGTTTTATTATATGTTGACTCAAACTTCTTGAAAGCATTAAATCGTATCGTCTGATTTACAATAAGGCAGTCCAAAAGAACGTAGAAATCTCTTGCCTGAACTGAGTGTCAGAATTTGAATCCATTAATTATTGAAGTAACTCGTCAATGTTTTCTTGCTTTCTTCGAACGCTTCTAAGAAACGAGCGGATATCCCGAAACTTAAGATCTTTAATTTAGCTCTTTATGTTGGCAGTTTGAAAAATGTTGCTCCGATAATTAATTGGCGTAAATTTTTGAGCCATACAGAAGCAAAAAAATGCATTCAAACGATTCCATGTACGTTTTAATACCCGTGACATCTGAAACTTGTTTTTGCAGTCAGATTCAATATTTATATAGCTTTTCTTAAGATTAGTTAGATGAGCTGCAAAAGGTATTACGCAATCGACCCAATTCATAAGATTAGTATTTTTTTTTTTTTTTAAGGATCATAACTAGAGCTCGGATACTTATGCAAGTGAATATTTTTGTTTAACATCACAGAAAGGCGGGTCCTGGGTAAAGACTCATTATACGACTAAGTGAGTTAATTTGGTCCTATTATGTTTTTCATATTTTCACATATTTTGCATGTTTTCATTTTTTTTACATATCCTCATTTTTTGTATATATTTGGCATATTTCCTATAAATAATTGTTAACTCCTCGCGTGGCATATTGATCTCCTTCTGCCTGAATCCCGATGGCCCGCATGAAAGTGAGTATCTAGAAGAGCAGAGAGTCTCAATCTCAGCTTTGTAGGTTGGTCCTTCTTCAGAACTTTTACCAGCCTAGCCGTTTTATCTAATGTCAAGATCGGATTGGACAATGCCACACTAGTACCCGTCACACTATGACTCGAAGCGACATTGGTGGGTGTCGCCGCAGGATTTCTTCTCTTGCAGCATTCGCCAGCATATTTAGATGTCGGTGCACCCACCAAGGTCCCACTGGCTTCTGAAGCAACCTCCGTAGAACTGGGCCGCTTACTGAATGCAGCGACAGGAGGAATCATAACTATTTTTATTTATTTTTTTATTCATTTTCTGACGTTCAGCCGGTCCCGGGACAATTGAAATTTCTAATACCGCTCTCGATGGTCCTGCACAAATTTGTATTGCCCGAAGCGAGGAAATAGAATTTCAACCCCTAAACGCCAACTCCACTATTTTCCTTTTTAATACTTCACGAATCTAGCTACTTTATTTGTTAATATTTCAATTGCCGTACCCTGCATTTATTTCGGAAAGTTTAATCGAAATCGAAAACCGAAACAGACCCGATAATATCGTAATGAAACTAAAAAAAAAGAATGAAAAATCTGCATGCACAGACTACTTAAAACATTTCTCTACAAATACGAAGCATAACTTCTTAAATGCAATAAATACATACGTATGTATATTTACGTAAATATTTATCTCAAAATTATTTAAAGTTTGCTTTAAACATTCTTACCCCAGCCAAGCTAATCGAGCGAAGTGTAAAAAATAATTGAAACCGAAGTGAAGTGAAATGAGCAAAAGGGTTTAGATTTTAATGCAGCCAGGTTAAGAGAAAATTAAGGTGGTTGTTATGGACAAACATCCAAACAAACAGTGAGCACTAATACAACGCCATTTAAATAAGCACGTTCTGAGTAAAAAGCTCTTACAGTGGACTCAGACGATATTCTGCAAATACTTTTTCTCAAGTTACGAAAATGAAATTGAACTTTCCAGAATTAGCAGAAAAATGAACTCTTTTCACTTTTCCAAAGTGAATGTTCGAATTAGTGACTGCAATTGAAAGAGCGCAAATCGCTTCCAAAAAAATTAATTTCAACTTAAAAATTAAAATTTTTGCTGAAAAACAACTTTTCAAACTAATTACATTTTACGCTGTAGTTGGCAAATTGTTCGAAATAAAATATAGAGCAAATATCAAATGCCCGCTTTTCAGAAACTAAAAAACGATTCCGTTAGTAATTTGACATGCATGGTGTAAGCGCTTCTTAAGTTAATTCTCGTAGGACTTGGTTTGAAATTACATGCGTTGCGACGTCTGTCACCACTGTTAGCGTTGTGCGTGTGTATTTACCAAATATAAAATCAGTACAAACCTATTCCAGATATCACCATCCCCCTCAGTTTATGCGTGTCAACATCTTTGCCTTTCGCAGCAAAGAGAATTTAATATCCTTTAATGCCGTTCATATATTAGGAAAAAGATTGCTTTTCGTTTAAGTTTTTCATGTTGTTGTTATTCAATTTATTGGAAAAATACCATAAACGCTTGCAGCTATTTTGACACAATTAAATAATGCAAATCTCATCTTCACATTACACTTTTGATGGGCTTTTATTAATTAAATTCTCATTTGAAATTCAACGCTTGTAATTTGCTGTCCTTGTTTTAGGCTTTAATTGTTGTGAAAATAGTTAAGTTTAATTATCCTTAAATGATTGAAGTCATTTGAATAAATAAAATAATTTGAAATTTTTTTGTGAATATACATATGTACATACATATGAACATATATGTATGTAGCTTTGTAGACAAAGTAAAACTCTTTTGAAGGCAGTCCGTTTAGTATATTATATTTAGTTTGATGAGCCTCGAAAGCCTCAGCATATCAGGCGCCGTGAGAAGCGCACCACAAAAAGGGCGGAACATGAGCTTTTACTTGAAGCCATTACAAGTATTCGTAACAAGGGCAGTCGCAAAAGGGGCCCTTAGACTGAGGAAACCAAAATTGTGTAAACAAACCAACTACGGGCATGCAGCGGTATTGAAGATACTTAATAGTGGACGGCGTAACGGAGTCACGCCGACATAGATGTCGAAACGGGATTATACTATTAAGATTAGCGAAGCGGATAACTTCCACCCATTTATTTAAGAATGCACCACAGCGTTAACTAATGACCTTTGGATCAATCGAAACGACTGTGAGATTTCAACTGGCCGAGACTCAATAAGAGTTTTACTGAGGAAATATTGACACTAATAAAAAAAACTGCAATAAGGGATCTCGCCGGTGTCACCACAGGGCACTGCACTTATAGCACTATTGCTACTAGCTTGATGGCGGTTCATCACTTCTTATTTCATTGCTCTCCGGACAAGGCGTCTCAAGTATTTGGGGGGAGATAGCGGAGGTGAATTTGAAAGACTTTATACTAATAGTATATGTGATAGTTACGACATTCAACGCAATATAGTCTCTACATGAGCGCCCGGAGCAAACGGAATTTCTAACCATGTAGAGCAGACTAGCCCGGTAGCTGTTCTGCAATAGAAAAATTATATTTATACAATTCCGATAAACTGGCTGAAGCTAATTTGTCTGTCAAAAAGCGTAGATGGCGCGCGGAGACTAATGGGACGCGAATTTCAATATGATGCACTCTCACTTATTGAGCTGAACTTCCGTGTCGCGCTTACTGCGTCAATCAAGCGAATTCTTTTACCAATTATTTTTATGCGAAAGTCATTGTACTGCTGAATTATTGCCCATTCTTTTCAGCAGTTGTTTTGTCTTTAAATCGGCAGAATCTCAATTTTTTGCGATTGTGGTAGAGCTTAAACTTTTTTCAAAAATCGGGTCTCGCCAATCTCTTGGAAATTTATCGGCGATCAATTCAAATCGTTAAAATTGAAAAAATCTAGTGTGTGGCAGCACCTTTTCAAATTTTCGGAAAGCTCGAAAAATGTTTAAAACTTGCACAATCGGGGATGAAACCGACCGAAACAAATGATAATTCCGAGCTGGAGCTTGACCAAGAATTTCTAAGCGATGTAGATGTATTTGTAGAATAAAATTACGTTTCATTCAAGACCTTCCAAAAACGCATGCCTAACTTAATGTTTAGCTACAATCCCCTTTTAATTAAATACGCCTTCATTGAAAAAAACTGCGTTTCCTTTGGTGAATCTAGGTAAATAATATCTCTTAAAAGCAATCGCTGTTATTTTTCAGCTGTCTGCTTTAAAGAAATTTTACCTCAGATGTGATTTACCTGACGGAAATTCGAACATCTTGGCTATTTGAATTATGGCCAGCCTTTTCGGCCATATCGAGTACAAAATAAAAATAATAGCTTGACGCTTACGCTTTTACTTAGTTCTCCTCCGATTTGTGATTTACTTCTTGGTGTTCATAGCATGAACTTCATACAAAAAAGGAAGGACCTAAACACCGCCTCCGAACAGCAAATGGATTTATGATATTTGATTATTTTTGTTTGATGAAAGCTTATAAAGTTTGCAAAAGACCAATTGGATCGATTTTTAAATTTGCATTATCTTGTATAACATTTTTTAGTGTCAAGTACAAAAAAAGTTGTAATTTTGAAGAAATTGATTCTCCTATTCCAGCTAATAATTTTTGTATGATAAAAACTGGTTTGAAGCGACTTTAGGATTGCCCCAAAACAAAAAAAAAATCCCAAAAAGTATTTAAATGTTCGAAAAAAGTGTCAACAATATAATTTTTTTAAGGTCTTAGAAAATTTTGGGTATGTAGTTAAAAAGGAAATTTAATTTTGGTGAATTTTTTTTACATTTAAAATTTGTCTTGTGATTTTTTCCGTATTGGAGGAACACGAAAATTGTTTTTAACTAGTTTTTATTATGTAACATTTATTAACTGGAGCAGAAAATCGATTTTCTTCAAAATCGCTACTTTTTCCGCACTTTTGCACTTAACAATTTAATATAAACATATCGAACATATCAAAAATCGGACTCAACTGGTCAAATTTGTTGAAAAATTAAAGCTCCAGTGAATTATTAACAATAAATCCCCATTTTGAACCACTGTGCCGCGGCCGTCACTGTGGGGGATCCTCAATCGACGTTGGTATGTATTTTTTCGTACACCTAATTAATGTTCGTGGTACCAACATAGACTAGTTGCAGAAGTAGAGTTTGTTATAGTGATTCCTAGATTTAGTTCCAAAAACTGGAACGGCTTTGGTGGTAGAGCATTTTCTTAGGATGCAGATTTCAGTACCACTGCTTTCATTTCTCTATGTAGATTTGGAGCTTTTGAATATGTTACCACCCATATACGAGTATATTCACGGAGAATCGACAAGTTTCTAAGGAAAAGGTTCCACAACCAAAACCTAAGATAGAATTGAACATAAAATTGTTTATACCAAAAGCATGGTTTGTTCAAAAATATTACAAAAACTTGCTGTCGATAATAATTTCTTAAGCTTTAGGCCATAATAAAAAAAATCACGCATCATGTCGTTTAAATTTAAGATATTATTTTTTCATTGCAACACGAACGCCGACCTATCTCGGGTGATGTAAAAAAAAAATATTCACGGCATGCGTAAAAAATTACCGTAGTTTTAAGTGTCAGGCCTAATCCATACTTACACACGTGGAAATTCGAGTAAAACACTTTTGGCAGCGTACGTCTAATATGTATGTATATACATATATGAATGTACATACTAGTAAAGGGTTATCCATTCTGCTCTTTTGACAGTAGACAAAAGCAAAAACACTTGCAAAATATTTATTTTGTAAGGAGTTTCCAACACCTCTTACAAATTTTTATTTAGATCACCGGCGTTGTGATATCTTCAATATCAATGTTCGAAAATGACACTGAAGACGACATAACGCTGATCTCTTTAACTTAGCCTGGTGGCCGCCAATTTACAAACCTGTTTTTAAGCAACGGAATGGAGAACCCTCTATGTACATATACATGTACAAACATACTTATGTAGATATACAATGTAATTTGGAGAATGCTGCTCAATGTTAGGGCCAAAAGTTAATTAAGTCTCCTAGTTTACCATGTAAACACGATTTGAGTCTCTGTTATTCTATAATCTAATTGTCAAACATCAGTTGAGAACGGCCATAGTTTAGTAGCAGCTATTCTTGTGACAACGATAGCGAGTACAACAACTGTGAGACCAGCACCAGCAACAGAAACAATATATATATATTAGGGTGATCCAAAATAACTAACCTATAAATTTTAAATTTGATGAAAATTTTTTTCCCATTAAAAATGCTAAAACTATTGAACCGTTAAAGGCAAAGAATCGTTCTAGGCATATTCTTGTAGGACACTAAATTCTCTAAAAATTACCTTGAAGCTGATTGTTTAGACTCAAAAATGTATACACTTACCGGCTATGAAATATGAGAAAAACAGAAATATGCAGTTTTAGGCCTTTATGATTGGAAATATTCATGCCAAATGAAAAAAATGATTGGAAATATTCATGCCAAATGAAAAAAATTACACTTAAATGATACAAAATGTGCCTAGAAAAATTGTTTGTCTCTAACGGTTCAATTGTTATAGCCTTTTTAATGAAAATAATATTTGTTTCATACAATTTCAAATTCTTACCGTCACCTTTCAAAATGGGAATAAAAATTTTTCCAAATGGAAGAATTTTCTTCTCAGTAAATAGGTCCTTTTAAAATCATAGATACGGTAGGTTGGTTATTTTGGATCACGCTAATACAAAGGGTCATAGCTCCAATAGGGTTTTACACTGAATAAGTACATACAAATGTATGTATGTATATCTTACATATACTTTCAAGTACGTCTATATATGTAATTACACTGCGCGTTACAACGATGCAAATTGACACAAAATATATTGATGCATCTTTGTGTATGTATGTATGTATATATGGATATACATATGTATGAATGTAGATGCCTACCTCCGTTCGTAAATGCAAAATTCCATCTCAAGAGTAGATTAATGTTCACCTCTAACCCCGCTGCGTTGATATTTCCATAGCGGAAGCGGACAATGTGCGTTAATAAAATCGCACGCACGCACATACTGACTCACGCATATGTATGTATTTTACCATGTACCGTTTTAGGGAGTCTAATATTACCTAACTCATGTGGCAAAAGTTCGTTATGAGGAAATTCAAACCCAAATATATATGTACATTAGACCACGTAAAAAAGATAAAGATCCTGCAATGCGACCGCCATCACATTTTTGAAATTTGGTATAGTAATGATCCTCCAAGAATCTCTCCTCTCTACGATAATTCTAAGAGGTCGCGCATCGAGTGTTTTTATCTTTTGCATAGGAATTACACGCCAGAATATGAGTTAAGCTCTCTCGAGGTCAATATAATTTACTAGGATTAATCAAAATGCTCAAAACTATAAAAATACATTGATTACAGGTGATTTCAGTAGTACGCATGCTCAGATTCAAAAAAAAAAAAAAATATTTGGTAGTTGCCAGATTTGACCCAAACAGCGCAAACGATTAAAAAATGATAATTTCGGATTAAGCCTAGTAAATTATGTTGATCTTAAAAGAGAATAACTAATTTTATTATGTGTAATTTCTATGGGAAAATTAACACTCGATTCATGCCAAATACTAAAGTCTGAGTCAGATAGCGGTCGCATTGCAGGATGTTTATTTATTTTTATTTTTTTGACGTGGCCTTATGTAAACACATACATACATATATTGGACATTCCCAGCCAATGGCTTCGAATGGGATCGATAAAGCAGTTGTCGTATTTAACCGGAGCAACTACCTCCGATTCGTGCTAATCCGAGATTGAACAACCCGCCCTCAATGGTTAAGAATTGCTTTATTGAATTCTCAGAAAACACTTCACCGTCGAACCACTAAGCGTCATACTGCATTTTTTTTACCGCCGTCGCGTATCAATGTGATGCTTGTTACCTAAGGAATAAATAGACATACCTGAGGATTTAAATTAAAAGCTTTTGGTTTCTTTCAAAAAAGTCCACAATTAGTCAATATTTTTATTCTATCAGTCAAAAGTGACAATTTAAACTTTTCTTATATTTTTTCGCTCAACACGGAAGGTTAAAATTTGGAAAACAAGATGCGAGTTTGCGAAGCACATACTCTCACTTAGACTTTCGGTATATTTTGCTCGACAAATAAAAATTAATTTTTTTCTCCTTCAATAGCCGTGTTTTTTTTACACGCACATACATCTACGCTTAATGTGTAAAAAAAAAAACAATCATCGACAATTTCCATTTCAAAACATGAAATTTTGATTTTATCGACAACTATTCATAAGCACACAAAAAGTTTATCGCTTACAGCTCCATACAATTTTTAAGCGCAGATACGTATGCGGGTAAAAATAAACACGCCTAATATGTGTTTCACAATTTGTTTTGAAATAAATATGTAAAAATATTAAAATGATTCTCCCTACAAATTAACGCCTGCTGCAAATATTTGGATTGTTCACACTTTCCTGATTATCAAGTTATCTGTTTAAAAATGAGATTATTCTGCAGTGTATGTTATTGTTGTAAACTGAATAAAAAATATAACCACATAACCAGATAACCTGGCAACCAGCCAAGTGTGTATAACCCAATAGACTTCTGACCGTCTACGCGAGTTTTCAATTACGAGTGCTTGAAGGTTGAGGTCGATGTAAGTTTAAATCACAAATTCAACAAATATCGACGTTTGAACCATTTAATTCTTCTGGTATAAGTTACTGCAATATCTTAGTATTTCCTAAACTAAAGTTTTCGGTATATGTGGTTTTTGTTTCAAATCGATTGAAGCAATAGAACAAAATTCGTGAAAGGGGTATAAGGATAACATATATATACATATAAAGGAAAACCTAACATAATAAACAGAAAAGAAAGAGCGACTTAAGATTTTTATTTTAACCGAAGTAAATTTTGATGTTGATACATAACTCATACGCCATGGCTTGCGCGTTTCTTTGGCAGAAGGTAAGATAGCAAGGGAATGCCGTCTTGGCATTGAGTTTTGAAATAATGCACTCCAGCAAAATATGAAAAGACCAGACCTACCTAATTGTGGCATTTATTAAAATTAAAGCCACTTAGAAGGTTTGGCTTTAAATTCAATAGTAATAAGTCTGGCTTGAAAGATCTAATATTTTAATTCAGTTTATAGTAAAATTACGTGCCTAACTAGACCTATGGCTTGTTTACCGTTGAGATATCGTTATTTGCGAACCCAGTGAAATGTTTCTTTAAAGGGAAATGGCTTATCTCGGGATTAGTTGATTTAACCCTGCATTAGTAATATGCGCAAATTTTATGTGTACGCCGCATAAAAGGTCCTGTTACTTTTTACCGTTATGCCCCCTTGCTGTGAGCGCTCGGCAGTGCTTTTGTTATTTTATTGTCGCATAAACAAGTGAATAATTAATCGATTGTCTGTCCGCGGTTTGCTTTAATCGTTAGTACAAAAAAAAAGTGTGCACGTCAAAAATGGATGACAACTACATATTGCTCTATATGTAAGGAAGCTCCCCTGTGTGGTTAGCATCAAATTAAAATATGCACGGAGTGTATGGTGAATGTTCCACAAATTTTTCAATAATTTATGGCGTTCTCTTTTCTACCGAAAAATGTTCCCTTTACAGTGCCCTCTACGCACAAATACTAAGGAGAGGGCAATGGAAAGGTAACATTTTTTGTAGAAAAGAAAACGCCTCTAGTTTAAGAAGCAATTACGAAAAAACCTAGGGAAAATTTGTCTTACGATTCGAGGGTTAATATGAGTGGCATGCCCTGGCGTATGAGTTATCTATCAACATCAACTTTTAGTCAGGTCGGAACAGCAATATCAAGTCACTGTAAACTTTCTGCTTGTTAACTTATTGGTACGCTTTAAAGAAAAAAATCGTCGCTCAGTAAAATGTTCACTTTTTTGAGAAGTAAAATTCTATTTTATACCAGAAAGGCTAAAAAATCTGCGTACATTTAAAGACAGAGAGGGGTTATTTGCCCCAACTAATTTAGAATCAATCTTAGCGAAATTCCTAATGATTTTAAATTAAAAATTATTTACTAAGAAAAATTTTTTTCTTATTTAGTAAAAAAAAGATTGGTTAGCAAAATATGCCCGTTAGCACTAGATAGCCTGGAAAACCGACATTCCTAAAAGATGTAAAAGGGTCATCAACCCAACTAATTTAAAACTAATTTTAATAACAGAAAATATATGTTTTTAAATTAAAACCTGTTTTTTATTAAATGAACATGAAAACTACAAACCAAATAAAAAGAAATTTATATATGGTCTACTGACCCTTATCCATCTCTTTAAGTAGTAGTACTATTTATTTAAAATAACTATTTATTTAAGTTGAAGCCCATAAGTAATGTATGAATGCTTTTGAATTAAATTCTATGCATTTTTAGCAAAATTCACGTCCATTGAACCGTCATTGTATTGTTAATGGGTTAAAAATTTAGTTGTAAGCATTTGGTAGACTAAGGAGCCACTCTAGATCGACGGAATCTTATAAAGATGCATGAAACTCTAACAAAACCTTTTCAACAGTGTATTGTCACGTTAAAAAGAAGCTTACAAGTGTTTTAGAAAATAGATTTCAAACTAACGGGGGCAACATCAAAAAAATAATAATTTACGAAAACGAAAAGATAATAAAAACAATACTAAGTATAAGTAATAAATTTATAAGTGGAGAATCCAATTCGCTGGATTTTTGCGCTTTTGAGTGAACACTAAAACTAGGGGCTGCAAAAAAGGATATTTTTGTGCCTTTTCCTGCTTTCGTTATTTACTACATTCAGGCTGAGGCTGATTTAAGTTCCTATTATTAATTTCGAGTTCCAGAACGTTAAGCCATCAATAATCTGTGCGCAATTTCGCTACCAACATTTGTATGTATGCTAGAGGTGCGATCGTTTGTGCACAGCAACACATTTTGTAGAACCCATTCGCTAATAGCGGCTGCTTCAAAATTGTCAAAGTCATACTCATTCTAAACTAAAAATTTAATTAACTAGTTCACGATTTTCCCTGCAGGGTATATTCACAAAGATATGACCGCGCGTGCACGTGCATTCAAATGCAGTTAAATGAGCGAACGCTTTTGTGTTTATATGCGTGTGTATGCGTAGGCAGAATTTGTTTGCATAAAGCATGTCAAATTACTGTAATGCTTGTTCGTTAGCGTCTAAGTGCTTGCCTGTGCCCACACACCGCCACCATACATACATAGGTATGTATGTGGGTACACAAAACATCCTGATGTCCGTGCAATATGCAACACATTCACTTTGGTGTTTGGCCTGCCTAACCGGCGGCTATCAGCCGACATAAATGGCATGCATTTTCAACATTTCACTAAGCTTACTTACCTTACCCCTGCCACGCTGTGACCTTTCAGGCGGCCGGGGGTGCGCATCCAAGGGTGGCGCCTAAGCGGGAGAGAGGATGGTCCTGCAACGATTTGCTGCTATTTCTATTTCTGTTACCAATATATTGCCATTGTAAAGTTTACAATTAGCCATGTTGTAATAAAGTGACATCTGCATGCAAATGCATAGACAGTTATGCGCATTTGTGCCTTCGACGGCTCTTCAGTTGAACGCTTTGGGCACTTGGTTTTCAGCTTATTATGTTATGAGCTATTAAATTACCAAATGTTATTAAATACGCATATTTGCAGGCCTGAGCCGTGGGAATTGCGCATAGTACGCAAACACACAGACACATTTATGCGAGCTGCCATTGTCAATAGCATGCACTTACACATACGTACATACATATGTATGTATGTATGTGTGTATGAATGCATTCGAATTTGTGCTTTTGTTTTGTGTTGAACTGTTTGTGCAACAAGGCGCAATTGTCATTGCACCTAAGCACCACACTCACACTCACACTCACACTCACACCACACCCACACCACACTGCGATGTTCGGATGCAAAGTCTGTTGCAGTTGAAGCTGCAAGTCGCCCACTCCACACTCCATAAATGTGTATGCATACCATCAGTGCATTCGTCTACATAACTGCATGTGGATTTGAAAATACAAAACATTTTGAATAATTGAAATTGTAGCAATACCCATGGCAACTATCGCTCACTGCTGCGATCACTTTCATTGTTTATTAAATATTAATCCATTGACAAGAAAGTTCGCAATTCACAAATCGGGGAATACAATTTCCATATAAATGAGTTAATGCTAATATTTTGCCAATTACATAGGTGCGTTTGTATGTAACTGCATCGATTTACTATATTTTCGTAGTTATGTACATAGTTATAGTTGCTTAAAATATTTTTATGACAAATTGCTTATATTTTGTGGCGCAAGAAATATTAAAGTTGAAGGTAATTGTTGGCCTACGGTTATAGCGTAGACAGATGGCAACGTTAATCGGACTTAACATTTTTTTTTTTTAATTTCTTGAATTAGATTTTACTTTTAGCTCTCAGCAACACTTTTTTAATAAAATTAAGTCTACAAAAACTACAATTAGTTAAAATAATAAAGCGAAATACAATATAATAAAACAATATTAAAAGGGATCAAAGTAAATATTCATAAACGCGTAAATGTCCCGTTAACCATGTAAATCTCGCAAATGTACGGTCCCGTAAACTATTCGTCAAAATTTGTCCAGGAAGTCGTTTACACAGTGCGTAAATGATGCGGTAAATGCAAGCGAAGTATAGACTCGAATTAGAGAAGTTTAAATTTAAGTTCTTCTTCTTATTTAGCGCTGTAACCGCCTAAGCGATTTTGGCCAAGTTCAACAAAGCACGCCAGTCGTTTCTCCTCTGTGCCAACTGGCGCCTATTGGAAATGCCAAGTGAAGCCAAGTCCTTCTCCACCTGATCTTTCCATCTCAGTGGGGGCCACCCTCTTCCTCTGCTACCACCAGCGGGTTCCGAATTGAATACTTTCAGAGCTGGAGCGTCGGTGTCCATTCGAACGATATGGCCGAGTCAGCGGAGCCGCTGTATTTTAATTCGCTGCACTATGTCTATATCGTTGTAAAGCTCATACAGCTAGTAGTTCCATCGTCTGCGGTACCCGCCGTCGGCAACGCATAAAGGCCCGTAAATCTTCCGCAAAATCATTCTCTCGAATACTCCAAGAGCCGCCTCATCGGATGTTATCATTGTCTAAGCTTCTGCGCTATATAACAGCACGGGAATGATGAGTGATTTATACAGTGTGGTTTTCGTACGTCGACAGAGGACATTACTTTGAGAAATTTTAGCTTAATTTAACTAAAAAGGAAGCGAAATATTTTAATTAGGATATAAAGTTTAAGGAAATTCAAAATTAATTTAATTAACAAGCTGAAGGAAATACATATTTTAATGTGGGTACCAAAGAGAGAGTTCCCAGAAAGCCCTGTTACGAAAAAATGTTTAAAAAGGTTTTCCTTCTGCTTAAAAAGGCTAAAATCAGTTAAAATATTATTACTTAAACGAGAAATTCTTGTATTTATAAATTGTTATAGACATATATGGAGTTCAGTTTCGTCAACTATATATATTTTCCTCAACACATGATTTGGTTATACATAGTTACATTATTTGCTTATAGTTACCAAGAAATATATTTAGCTGACCTCTTTTTGATGGAAAAGCGTCTTTGAATATAAGCTCTCCTCCAGAATTGAAGATATGGTTAAAATCTAATTAGTTGAGGACTTACCAGTTATGAAGCCGCAGTGATAAGATCCAATCAGTTGCATCATTAAATCTAAATTTTTTCACCTATAATCGACGAGGACCTATGGATATAAAATAGATATAATGAAGAAAATGATTGGGTGTTATCACTGTGGCATCGTACCTGGTAATGTCATGTCGACTGATTCGATCTCTGAACCAAAGATGCCGTCTTTGCCCACCCTGCCACGCCATCAGCTGTACATTTCGTATTATTCTCACCCGCTAGGGCGTGGGCTGAAATAAAGTTGATATGGTTGAAGTGTAGCGTAATGCGAATTGTAGAAATTGGTAGTTTTTTAGCTATGCATCAACATTTCTTGGAGCACGTCACTCCGAGTTATACGGTTTAAGGATCACTGATGGCAGCAGCTGCTGTTCACCAGTAAGTATGGCGGGTCTCTCTTCGAACAAGCGGCTAGCTACACATGTAAATATGCATCTTTTAAAACCCTCCCCGCACTGAATTTTGCACTCTATTTGGAAAGGACCGACTAAGTTACTGACATCATAAACATCCTTACACACTCTGAAAAGTTCCACTCAGGTAAAGCTCAAATATTCACAATTAATTTTAAGATTAATATTATACATACATATGTATGTATGTGTGTACTTGTAGGCAGACGTAAAAATAGTAACGGAAAACATTGACGGTCGAGACCAAAATGCACTTCCAAAAATTCCAGCTGAGCTGATTTCGAAGGAAAAGTATGCAATTCACGCACTGGATGAAGTTGTAATGGCATTCAATAAATGAATGAATGAATGTAGAGAATTTCCACTCAGCATCCAGTAGAATCATTGCAGTGACCATTGTTGTCGTTTTCGCGCTGTGCTTTTAGTAGTTGTAAGGCAGCATCATCGCACGCCACGCCAAGCCCTAGATATTCAACGCCTGATAATGGTATTTCGTTGCTTGGTATTTCAATGTTTTTTTTTTTTCTTTTTTTTCTTACATTTATATTTATATTTACGGTTTAACAGGCCGTTTCGCTGTTCGCCTGCACTTTCGCAAAGAGATTTTTTCATTTTTAATATAAATTAACATAAATTACGCAGCAAGAGCAACACCGAAACAACAACTACATACATACATACATACCGGTATTTCCAGTAGCTACAGCATTGCTTATGGCTGCATGTATGTATGTATGTATGTAGGTGATCACAGCCATAGTCATAGAGGCAAACGGAGCAGCGAGAGGAGTAGAATTTATACGCACCGACCCTGTTAGGAGCTGCTTTAATGGTTGTTAATTATAATCTCTTCATTTATACTCGCAACACTGGGTGGTTGGTGTAATGTATTTTTTTGCATATTACTCGCCAACGCTGGTACAAAAAAAAAACATTTACTTGTAATTTACATACATATGTATGTGTGTACATACGCGCGGGAGTTGTTGTGTTTTCCTTTTACTCCTCCACTTTTATGAGTCATAGTGCAATCTCATGTTTGTTGTTGCGGCAAAATGCTGATTATTACACGCAACTCTCAGTTGTCCTCTGGTACTCATTTTACCACGAGTACCGTTGCTTGTTTTCTGTTTACTCTTTTGGCGTTGCTCGCTTATTAATGTTGTTTTCTTTTTTCACATGTTAAAGTTGCACACTTTTCAACTTCGATGCATAGCTATTGCATTTCGAGATTCAATCTTTCTGTCAAAATGGTGAATTGGTTTAAATTGGGCTTACGGATCCAGCAATTTACTCTCTTTTGAAATAAGCGTATGACCAAAGATCTTGCAGGTTGAGGCACTACCAATCTAGAGCTGTGCAAGAATGAATCTTGAAAACGGCTATAGGCACTTTATACTTATATAATAGGGTGATCACCGCCGAGCTCGTCAAGGAGCGTTTTAGGTTCTTTTGAAATTCTTATAAAAAGTTTGTTACTGTTGTAAAATTTTCTTGAATTTTTCTTATTTTTCTACAAAATTTTAAATTTGGACTTATAAGGGTTTTGTTAGATGATGAGCTGTATTTTTGTAAAAAAAAAAACATAATAAATAATAAACATTAAACAAACAAAAGCAGAATTTGCCAAAGCTGGTCAAAATATCGTGCCCCTATTATTTTTCATACAAGTAAACCCGCATGGCGTTAACACGCCCAAAATTTTAATTTAAAAACCTTAAAAAATATTCATTTTCATAAGTATTCTCAAACTAAAATTTTCTTAAATCATTTTCGTCTGACATTGTAATACATATGTATTTCAATAAACTGCCGAACAAACTCGAATTTTATTGTTCGAACAAATGGCAATCCTCCTAAATAGAGGTGAGGAATAAATCACTTTAAAACCCATTTCAATTTATGCCCATTTTTTTATAATTCATCTAACTTACTGAGTAATTGAATTGAATAATCTTGAAATATTCGAAATATTCAAACTAAAGATTTCTTAGCATTCTTTCGTTTGACTGCGGTGTCTTTATATTTTATATACTTTTTGAATTAGTTAATTAAGTTACACCTTTCAAACAGGTGGCAGCCCTCTTCAAAAGTACTTTCAAGCTTAATCGTTGCTAACTTTCCTTCGCCGGACACTAGGATACATACTTTAGTTAATTGATGAATTAAGGGGAACTTTAATTTTCAAACAGCCCCGCTACATACAGTTCAGAAATAAAAAAAAAAATTCAAATCCCATTCGATTGGTACCCATATTTTAATAATTCATTTAACTTATAAAATATTTTGAATTTAAACTTTTTAAACTGGTGGCCGTTTTCTAACACGTCGGAAATATTCTTAGAGTTCAAACTAAAGATTTCTTAACACTCCTTCGTTTGACATCCATATTTTGATATTTCGTGTAACTAAATAAAGTAAACTAAATTCGACTTTTCTAGCAGATGGCAATCCTCTTAAAAATATTTTCAAATTACCGTCTGATACATATTTCTCTTACTTAATACGATTTTTTTAACAGGTGGCAACCCTCCTCTACTTCGGCTAAGAAACAAAGCTTTTCAAAACCATTTCGGTTGATATCCATTTTGTTATAATTGATAATTGATTTATTTAATAATTTGGATATAATTTAAAAAAAGTTGCCAACTCTTTCCAAAATCTACAGTCCACGGCTTTTAATTTGATGCCTAATTTTAGAAAATCGAGCGAACGGCATTGACTATTAAATAGTTTGAATTTAATTATTTAGCAGGTGGCAACTCTTTTCGAAACATTAAAACCAGTTTACACATCTACTGCCAAGCGCTTTAATTTGACATCTCATTTTTGAAAATTGGGCGAACCGTACAGATCTTTTATCCTGAACAAAAAATCCCTTGGCATATTATATATATATATATATATATCATAAAGTTAGCAATTTAGTTTCGATCAACCCTCTGTTAAATGTTAATTTTTCCCAACAGTCTGAAATCACTTTATCCTTGAACTAACTGTCCAAAATATGAGTATGTATCAGCTTACCTCATCAAAATAAAAAAGCTATGGTAATAAATACCTAGCATAAATGCAAAATGAAAAGCTAGCAATTTATTAGCAGCCGAATCACTGCTGAGCTAATAGCCAAAGTCATTTGCGCTTTCGCTGGCGCTTGAGATGAATAGCTTGGTTGGTAGCAGAGTCGAGCGTCGTGCTAGAGCAGTCACGCCAATTTGTCATTTGCCAAGCAATGGCAAGTATGTGGTACGCGTACAGAGGATTTACATACATATGTACATACCCTGCAGGGAAGGCTACTAGTTGTTAATTATGTTTAACAAAGCGAAGACCTATCTATTAGGTTTCAATTGTCTGGCTATGCATCAGCTACAACCAGTAGAAATACTAGTAGCATCATTCCCCGTTAAACCAATTAGTACGCCATTTTGCTCGCACCGCTCCAGCAGTCGCATTGGCCGGCATGCAATGCACTAGCGTGTCATTGCTGGGGTCCGAGTTTCAAGTCTTTGGGCAGGGAATTTTTTTCTTTTCTTTACATGTATTTTTAATTGATTTCAAAAAAAAAAAAAAGGGAGGAGGTTATCAGTCGGAATATTTTTTTTTTATGTATGTTACCGCTTAACCTTAGACCAACCACATCAGCCGATTTGTTTCATTATTTTTTTAAAGGAAAGTGCTAACTTAGAGGTGGTCCCATACTAATTTGGTTTTGATCCGATCATAAGATCATGAAGAAATTAAAGGTACTCTTAATTGTTTATATGAAAATTGAAGTCGGTTTTGTGTTTTGCTTAAAAATTACTTTTTAGGGCTTAATTTTTTTTTTTCAAAAAAAAAAGTAGTTCGAATCTTTTTCATACTAGTTAATTGACTGGTATTTTTAATGACTGGTTTGGTTTTTCACTGCAGGGTACGTACTTACGGGGAAACAAAGCTAATGGCGTTTTTTTTTCTCGGAAAAAATGTCACCTTCTTATGTGGCAACATTATTAGAGTGCAACACATTTTAAAGAAAGAGCACGCAATATGCATCTGATGGTGCTGAGAAAAGAACACAAAAACTTGACAGCCCTGGCACAGGGCAGAATAAATGTAACATTATTTCGAGAAAAGAAAACGCTATAGGTAGTGGCATTGCAGGCGGATGGCGTCCAGCTTTGGTGCCAGTCAGTCAGCTGTCAGCGACGACGCGTTGTTGTCCTTGGCACTAAATAGAATGCAAAGAAAATTACAAAAATATAACAACGAACACAAATAAGAGAAGAGCAATGCTATGTGTTGTAGTAAATGGTAAAATCTATGTAAGCCAAAGCTAAAAATCTATGGAGAAAATCCAAAAAAATGTGAGGTAATTTTTATACATTTTAAAGTTGATGAAGTTCTAAAATATCTAATATGCACTGTCCTGCTCACGGTGATGGCAGCATGTCGAGGCAGTTGGTGGGCACACAGCTGGCTGGAGTAATACGTACAACTTAACGCTGCCGTTAACAGCCATGAAATTAATATGAATTGTCTGCGTTTTGTTTCAGAAAATATGCGCGATTAAATAGATTATTATAATGTTGGAAACTAAGTATGTAAATGGTTTAGTTTTGACCCGAATATTTACTTATGTCGATGCATATTAAAGTCAATAACTGTGGTAAGTTTTCTGGATGCAAAAATTTACAAAAAAATTATGCTGATATTTTCTTAATAAATATATATAGTGATAGTAAACTATCAGCAGACACCGGGTATGTAACTTGGTTTTATACTGTGTTTCTACTCCGTGCTAGAAACTTTCATATTTGGGGCTCCTGCGCAATTTTTTATTAGTCTCAACTCATTGGCTAAGGTTCAGTTTTACCTTCGACAGCTCTCCTTCTCCGCGCATACATAACAAATGGTTAAGAAAGTTTGTACTTGCGACAAAGAAAAAGAGACAATTGTCCGACCGGTTCTGAATTAAATATGCCGCCTGTCTCTTTCTCAATTAAGGTCTAGATACTGAATTCGACTGAATCGTATTTCCCTAGCCCTTTTCTGCCCCGATATACCAAACATATGTCCGACTTGTACAGGCTCGCCCTACGTCATCAACCAATGCTTCACCTGCCAACTTTAATTCACTCAGTTAACAATCCTGACATCAGATTTCGTCAGACCAAGTCGAAATATCACATCGGGAACAAAGCTTATGTCTCAGGACATAGTTCATTTTTCTGTAAAATTTTAACTAACTTAGCCGCTTCAGTAAATAGAGCAATTTACCTATCATAGACAGTCTTTATATGATATAATATAAAATGAGTCTCAAATTTGGTGTAATTATTTTTACATATAAATTACAATTAACTAATTTACTAATTTAAAATTTTCTTATAAGATAGTTAGCGACCCTTTTAAAAAATATTTTGGATAACAAAATCTTTTCTTTAACTTCTTTCTTTAGACACCCGCACTGTACTGTTTTATTTAACCTCTCATTAAATGGAACTGAAACTGTTACAGCCCCTTCAATATATTTTAGAAATAAAGCTTATTTAAAACTTTCTTCTTTGACAACACTACTAAAATATTTCCTTAAGCTTGTAAACTAAACTAATTTTGAATTTCTAAACAGGTGGCAACCTCCTTCAAAAATATTTTCGAAATAAGGGTGCATTCACACAGAAAGAAGAGGCGCCGAGGGAGGCTAGGGGGACGAAGCGAGGCTGCTAATGTCCATAGTGAACAAAGTGGAGCGTATCTTTTTGCAAGTAATCAATTATAGCGATATCACAAGTCTGACCGTCCATGAAAAATGACTAAAATAATTGTTCAATTTGTTTCAATTCAATCGGTGAGTTCTACAATCGTACAAGGCCAGATCCATTTTAAACATTCAATGGTCGAAGCCTTTGTTAAAAAAAAATCTCTTTCTTTAAGAGATACAAAAGATCTTTCAGGCCGCGCTGTCTCTTGTTCTGTTACACCCGAGAATTAACTAATAAAATTATTTTTTTGTTGACGATGTTAAGCATTTTCTTCCACACAAATTGTCTTCGACAACATACGGTACCGAAAAAAAGCATTCATTTTTTAGACACTGTCTATTATTTATGAATTTAGGATTTATATGGGGAAATCCTTTGAGCATGATGGGGCAGTTTCTATGCCTTCGTTACATATATGTGTAAGTATCAATAAATATGTAGTTATTCAAAACAAAACTAATGTTTAAAATTACCAGTTTACTTGCTAAAATCGAGAAAATCTGCAAAATTTCCAAAGCAACTCGCACAAAATCAACTTTTTATTAAGATACAACTTCTTGAGCGCGGTGAGACCTAAAGCTCGAGGTTTTCAGACATTTGTTTGCAGGTTCTAAGGAATAAAATTACAGTTACCAAATGCAAGGAAAAAGGCTGCTTACAACTGTAACCGAATTTCGCGTATTTTATAAAAAAAAAAAGTCAATTTTCTTGAGGTAGTCGTTGAGCGATGCTTATTTTACATATATGGGTATAAAATATGCTTCTGCAATTCTTCAGAAGATTCCTAGGTTGAACGACAATGCGCTACTTATCTTCTTGAGAAAACGCGTGATCAGTGCGTAATTTTTTACTTAATATTGGTTTTTCGTTGAGTACAACCAATCAAGGGCAAAAAAAAATCTGTAAGCCCTGGTGTAATATTTTGCGTTTGCGTATTTGGGTTTGTGTAAAAAATGCTCACGCCTAAAACTATTTTAATGGTCAGTACTGGATTATCCTTACTGATATAAATGCGAAAGGTTTCTTCGTTACGCTTTCGCGCCTTAACTACTTAACCAATCTGAATGAAATTTCGCATACTGATGTCATTTAGCCCAACTTAGAAGATGGGGTAGCTTTTATCTCGATTATACGAAGGGGCGTTGCACCTCCTATACAAACGGAATTTTTCGTACTGCATACCTCTGGAAGTATTTGCGGTAGAGTACTGGAACTTGGTATAGAGATATATGGCACCAATACTATACTCATAGAAAAAATATGGGTTCTTGGAAAAGGGGCCGTAGCACCTTCCATACAGACTGAATTTTTTATATTAACACCTGTTAAAAAATTAACTTCAATTAAAATAATTTTATAAGTTAAATGAGTTATTACAAAATGGATGTCGATCGAGTCGTTATATCCCAGAAATGGTGACTCTTAGGAAGAGTGTCATAACGGGTTTTAGAGATAAATGCATTATGTGCACTTTTGTCGAACCTATTTTTATAATAAACCTTATAATTTAGCTGAAAAGTTGTAAAAATCAATTTATATGACCTTTGACCTCGAATATTTTTTTTTACAGATCGGTGATCGGTAAGGACTTGTCACATTTTATTTACAATGATGTTCGTAATATTTTTACCAATTTTCAGCTTTATGCGAGTTACTGCAACCTTGAAAATCTGACAATTTGATAATATGGTTATGATAGAATAGCAATTAAAAAATATTAGTTACGAGGGTTATAAAGTACTTGAGTTGGGCAGACAAGTGATCTTTTATGAAAAAAAATGTGCTAATATGTTAAAAAAAAAAAAAAAATTTATTGAAAAATCCCCTTCTTAAGAGATTTTCCAATAGGTATATGTGTAAGTGGGCTTACATTAGCCCAAGACTTCTTTATTTTGCATGCCTGTGTGCATATTTTTTTCCGTTTTTGTGCGATATTGTGATTTTTTTATGAATGATCTTCGCATACGTGTTTTCACAAAAAGTGAAAAAGCGCAAACACGCTAGCTTTGCTGTTTGTAATTTCTTCTTTTTTTTTTTGTTGCACAAAAGTTCAAAATTAAAAAAGTTTCACTGACATTGGAGGCTATCGCTGTGCCACAAAGCAGTGATAGTACACTTTTTGTTCTGCTTTTAGCTGCCCACTTTCATGTAGTTACATATACTACTCGTACATACATATATACACACATATCGGGGTACATACCCTGTGGAGAAAATCTCTAGTTCTGAACTGGTGCGCTTCTAACGGGTGATTTTTTAAGAGCTTGATACCTTTTTTTTTAAAAAAAACGCATAAAATTTGCAAAATCTCATCGGTTCTTTATTTGAAACGTTAGATTGGTCCATGACATTTACTTTTTGAAGATAATTTCATTTAAATGTTGACCGCGGCTGCGTCTTAGGTGGTCCATTCGGAAAGTCCAATTTTGGGCAACTTTTTCGAGCATTTCGGCCGGAATAGCCCGAATTTCTTCGGAAATGTTGTCTTCCAAAGCTGGAATAGTTGCTGGCTTATTTCTGTAGACTTNGGACCCACTACTAATTCACCAGATTTGAATTTAACACGGCGATGTCATAGGAATTGGAAATTGTCATCCGCTGCATTACCTTTTCGATAGTTTAGAACCAGTTTTAATTTTTGCAAAGAAAAGTGTTTTCAATCTGAAATCAAATTTGTTTGAATGAATTTAATTCAAATTAGCAATTTGAAAACACGTTTACATATCTTTGGCTGGAGGTGAATTTTCAGAGGTGCTCGCTGTTATTGATTTGATTCCAGAAGGTCCCAATATGTTAACAAGTTAACACAAACTTTAGATTTGTATTACCAAACTATGAAAAAGCATCTGCGAAGTGCAGACTAAAAGCGTATTCGAACGCAAAACCCCCGAAGCAAAATCTTTTTAAAGTAAACAAGCCCGCCGCTGTTCGCTAGTTCTAAATTCGACAGATTAGATCTAGTTCGTTCTGCATCCCTTTTTCTATAGTTTTGAACCAGTTCTTAATTCGTCATTTTAGATATAGATTTCTAAAAGAAAACTGGTGGCGCATCTAGTTACTATCGGACTGATTCGTTTTTGGCGATAAATATCCAGTACGGAGCTACAAATTTGGTTCGCCAGTTCGAGGTTTCCCTACTGGGTATGTACATATGTATTCCAGCAAGCGTCAGCGTTGTCCTTGCGGCACACTTCCGCACCACTTGCTTTCGCTTATGTTACTGTAAGCAAATCTTGTTATTTGCAGCTGCGCTTGAGCTTTCGTGTGCATGTGCATGTGCGTTTGTGTGTTACGTGTTTTTTTTTTAATATTTTTTTTTTTTGCTAGTTGGTCTACATTTACATATTTTCGCAGCGTTGTTACGCGTGCGCGCATGAAAAATTAATCATAAAATTCGCATATTTGCGCAGAGTGCCTCTACACTTTCCCCTTTTTTCCACATTTTACTGAGCGTTTCCCTTTTTCTGCAAACCATTTGCGCCGCATGTTCTACAATTGGTTTTTATGCCTGCCAGATTTAGTGGCAAGCGAGTACTTGAATGAGTGCATGGCTGAATGGCTTGCGGTGTGGCAAAAATGAAATATAAACATTACCACTTTTGCACAAGTAAAATATTCCACTTACACGCTTTGCGTTGCGTTACATTCGCTGCATTTTTTATTTGATTTTTGTTCTTGCTGTTGGATGAGTTTTTGGTTTTTGTTTGCGCAACGCATATACAAGTCTCTAAAACTCTTAATTAAGCACAAGAAATTATACATGCAAGGCAAACAAACAACTTGCACTGCCAAAGCATTTTTAGCGCTTGCGGGTCGCCATCTCTTCGCTCGCTTCTTTCTACATACATATGTATGTATACAAATCTAAACTCGCATTTATTTTGTAGAGTAAGCTTTTCAACTAATGCCGAATCCATCACATTTAAACCATACAAATACGTTGGCTCTCAGGACTTGTACTTACATACAAATTTAAACTTACATCCACACAGCTTTCACCCAAAGCAATCATTAATTCAGTGGCGCGAAAGTAAAACGAAGATTTGCATAAAATTCCTTTTTAACTGGGATTATTGGCAGCATCGTTATTTATGTACATACATACATACATACATACGTAAGTTCTTCATTGTGTATATTTGTATGTATGTGCATTTGCATTATTTCAATTCAAGAACACTCACTCCCATGCCGGCGGAAATTGTCCTGTGGCATTATTGTATTTAAATGGCTGCTATGGATTATTTAAAGTATTTTCTGCTTTGGCCTCCTTTGTTTGCTTATTTTAGCGTGTGGGTGTGTGTGTGTGCACGCACAGCGGCAAGTGGCTAAAGTGGCTGCTGCAGCAAATATATACAATAATGTGTATGCAAAATAGTCGTAATCTGGTAGCCAAATGAATAAACAAGACAAACAAATCCCAATCGAATCGTAAATACCAGTCATTAAGAAAGCAAGAAAACGAAGGCAATTTCTATTTCTAAGCATAAAATAAAATTAAAGGAAATGAGGGGGGAAATGATTAAAGTTTTTGAATTTCGAAATTTTACTATAATTTTTATTTGGATTAAATGGCTGAAAGGGCACCTTTATGTACATATATATGTGTGTACCGAAATAGTCGCCGTAGCCTAGTGATTACCTACACACGTATTTAGCAGAAATGCAGTTTGAAATCAAAAATTGAGCAGAAAGCTTTTTGCATTTTTTTTCCAATTTAACATCAATTTATTATGGCAGAAATGCGCGAGATCGAAGAAACCCGCAAATGTCGTCAGCAAAAAAAAAAACATAAAATAAAATTCAACGCAATTTTTTTAACCGCTTAAAACTTACACTTTATTATATTAAAATTTAACAGCCTGTGTGTAAAACTGCATACTTTTACGAAAGTTTGTTGAATTTTTCTAAGTCTAAGATAGTTTGGTTTTTATTGTTTCGCACTATGGGCTATTTACTTAAGCAGGTTTCAAAATTTATCTGCACTCTTATTGAGCTTGAGGCCGTTTTTAATGAAAATGGATCGCAGTAAAAAGTATCGAGTATGTACTTGGACTTACTTATATCGATTCATCCCTAGATATGAATGTTGCTACAACAAATATTTCCACTTGACTTTTGCGTTTATTAAAAAATTTAAAATTCCGAATATAATACAAAAACGATGCGAAAAACCAAACGCAAAAAAAGCTGGAATACGAGAAATATTTGAACAAAGAACGTAGAAATTATGCAGGACTTTGCAAAACATGTTGCATTTCCACAAAAATAAAGCGAACACTACATTAAATTGAAGAAAAAGTGGATTGCCGCCATGTCCAATAAACCCGAAGGAACACTGAAGGGATTGTGTTTTTAAATTAGCATATTTTGTACGAATTCGGAATGTCTAAGATGGAAAAGAAACAAAGCTTTCTATAAGAAACCAATTATAGAAAAGGAATTTTCTTACACTGTATTCATGTCGCCGCCAACAATTTGTGACATCATCTAAAAGCAGCTAAAAAGAACGACAACACAGATGGCACATTCAAATCAGTGTCCTAAAAAAATGGTTGCCAAAACACAGCAAAAATCTTCGAATAACTTACAAATATAAAAATGTAAAATATATCGAGGGCTTATATTAAATAATACCCTCTATCTGCGATTTCCACAAAAACTACTTTGTGATTTTAGAACCCATCTGGAACTTATCAACTGTCATCACTGCCGTTAATTCTGATTTGCAATTTAATAGTGTCAATCCTTTTGTTAAGCGTTATACAAGGTCAGCGTTAATATCACCGATGACAGTTAAATCTTAGGTGGATTTTTATATCAGAATCTAATTTTGTGAAAAGTGTGCAGATAGAGGGTATTATAAGTTTGCACAAACAAAGTTATATACCGCTTAAATAAGAGCAAAAGGCGAACCACGCCCATATTTTCACTTTTTTAATTGTCTAAATACATTAATTACAAATATCCTTTTTATCAAGGGTCCAATTTCGAGCTTCGAAGGCCTTATCTCGATTTTGGAGGCTGACTTCGAAAAGGGGAGAAATTGCTTTTTACTTATGACAATCGCTTGGAAAAAAAAAAAAAGTAAGTGCGCCTGGGCCACACTGTAGAAGTGAAACTTGCGTCACTTATCTATCTACATACACACTTCTGCTTTTGCTTAAGGTTATATTTTTTCGCTTTTTTTCTATTAATGTAGATCCCTACCTCTACCAACGTTCGTTTTTATAACATTCTTGTTATTCTGTTTCTCCATTATCTTCATTTTTATCTTCATACTCTATTGATATTGTTATCATGATCGATTATAACGTCCATCAAAATATCGATAACAAAATCGATGACCAGGGACCGCAAATAACGATTATCCTTTGAAATTTCAACTCAAAAAATCACGCGGAAAGAGAAATGCTACGTGCATAAGGAGTAAACCAATATATTTCTTATTACTCGGAGTACTTTCAGCGGCACTGATTTTTATTTTTTAATTTTTACTTGTAAAAATCAAGTTTAATCATTGTATTTTGAGTTTTATTTTTTACTCAGAAAATAATCGTTATGTTTTAAGTTTTATTTTTTGCTCGGAAAATAAAACTTAATTTTTGCGTATGCGCATGCGCATGCGTGAATAGACAAGGGGCGGCTGCATTGAACATTTAACGCCACTGTGGAGTGGGTAATGAAAATACCGATGCCAGGGCAGAAACAAAGAGAACCACATTTTTAAAGAAAAAGTGCAAAAAAACGCATGCGCATACGCAAAAATTAAGTTTTATTTTCTGAGCAAAAAATAAAACTCAAGAAATAACGATTATTTTCCGAGCAAAAAATAAAACTTAAAACGTAACGATTATTTTCCGAGCAAAAAATAAAACTTAAAACGTAACGATTATTTTCCGAGCAGAAAATAAAACTTAAAACGTATCGATTATTTTCCGAGCAAAAAATAAAACTTAAAACGTAACCATTATTTTCCGAGCAAAAAATAAAACTCAGTTAATAACGATTAAAAAGAGATTTTTAAAATAAAACTTATAACCGTTACGGTCCCTGTCGATGACAAATTCGATAAAAATTTCAATAGCGACATCGATAATACCATTTGCAGCTAAATCGATTAGAAAATCAATAAAAATATCGATAACAAAATCCATAAATATCGATAACAAAATCGGTAAATATCGATAACAAAATCGACAAATGNTAAAACTTATAACCGTTACGGTCCCTGTCGATGACAAATTCGATAAAAATTTCAATAGCGACATCGATAATACCATTTGCAGCTAAATCGATTAGAAAATCAATAAAAATATCGATAACAAAATCCATAAATATCGATAACAAAATCGGTAAATATCGATAACAAAATCGACAAATGTCGATAACAAAATCGATAAATATCTTAAACAAAACTGACAAAAATACCGATTATTTAATCGATAAGTTTTGCGAATCTCGAAAATCTCTAAAATCCCAGAATAATTCCCAGAATGAGACTCTGTGTGTCTATATATACCTTCCCCCTTTAATTACCTTTATTTAAATCTTTCTTCCCCTATCTTCATCTTTACTTTTATCGGTATACTCGTCCTCCTCTTTGTCTTTACTTTTATGTTTATCATTTTTTTCATCAGCATATTCCCCTATACTTTGCCCTTACATATATAAGTAAAGTGTTTAAATTTACCTTGGTCTTCGTTCTTACCTTTATCTTTACACATCGTTGTTTTTGTTTTTGTTTTTATTTTTACCTTTTCCTTTATAATTTTCTTTATCTATGTACGTACTCACCTTTACTTTCATTCTTGTATTGTTATTTCTAAGTGTTATCCTCTAACCTTTTATTAGCAAGTTTTTGTTAAATTCATACCATATGCGTACACACATGAAGTACTTGTTTCAGGCCCAACTATTTCCGTTGACCATTTCTGTTGCATCATTTCCGTTGCATCATGTCCGTTGCATACACACAAGAAGTACTTGTTTCAGCCCCAACCATTTCCGTTGCTCCATTTCCGTTGCACCATTTCCGTCGCATCATTTCCGTTGCACCATTTCCGTGTGCAATTTCCGCAGAATTTGCCAATTTACTCCGACCCAACCAACCGCCGCTAAAGAAGTTTCACTTCAAAAAAAAATGATATTAAACACTTCACCCGATTGGCACCAGTTGGAATTGCTTGAAGCACTCGTCTGCAAGTTAATTGAAAACGAATTAAAATAAATCCATAAACTATCATTAGAATAAAGGGGATTACAACAAATTGGCGCTTTCCATTCACAGCGTTCTTTTCAACCAACTAACTCGTATCACATTCAGCCACTCACTCTGCATCATGACCTTTGTCAACAATTTGTGTGAGATCATCGTCTGCTATTGATTGCAATTCTCGCCGCTTTTACCTTCCTACGTACGTAAGTATACTCAAGCATACTCGCCCATTCAGAGATACAAATTTATGCATTCACACGCAATAGTAGTTAGTCCAGGGAGAGCTCCAACAAGTGATTGGAGAAGAAGATCATAGTCAAATGAATCGCATCACGTTCTGTAATCGCCATTGCTTTACAACACTCAAAGCAACAAATGAAAATTACACGCACGCTAACAGTATTTACACTTCGTCGTCGATTTTATGCATAAAATCGCACAGTTTGCAGCTGACCAATATCTACTATGCTCCACACATTCTACTAATGCAGAAAATATGTAACATTTAGGGGATTCACAATCGGCTTGATAAGGCTTATTTTCACTATACCAAATTCAATGGCGTAAAACCGAATGCGCCTCCCCTTTGGCTGACAAAGGCGCATGCCAAAAATCGGAGGAGCAACTCAGCCAAATACTAAAATATTTTTTAAACGCCAAACTAAAAAACAAAGATACGAGATAAAGTTGTATCAAAAAATACGTCAACAAACTTTAGCGTCAAAATATGGCCCAGTGATATCCAGCCGTCCAGCGTCGTAATGTCTTAAAGTCCTAAAATTGTTCAACGTAAAATATCGGTAAATACGTTTAAAGGCAATTTGTAACTTCACCAAAATGTTTTTAAACTAATGGGAAACATATATATTATTGGCTCTTATTATAACCAAAAAAAAAAACCTTCAAAACGATTTAATCGTTACTTTACATAAACGATTTTAAGACTTTATGACACTACGATGCTTAACACGATTTGTGAATCCCCTAATTGTATGCGCATAGGTATAAAGTGAGTGTGTACCATTGGTATAGCTTAGCTAATCTATGCCATTAATGCTCAGCCGCGAGGCTGCAAAAGAAAAATAATTTATTTTTTAACGCAAATCGTTCGCGCGTGTTTCGAGGTAATGTTTTCGTTCTGAATAAAATTACTAAATTATCGAACTCATAAAAAATAGTTAAAGCTCAAATCGCTTAGTTTAATGTTTACAGTGAATTCTTAGAAATAAATTATTATGATTTCACAGCTTGTATGTACGTAGTACTTCGGCGAGTAGTTTGTTGGTAAAAAATTCGGTACTAAGAATAGGATAGTTTTTCTCTCGAATACCATGCTATATTACTGAATCGATCTTCGTATAAAATTTAAGTTCCATATGGCTGAAAATTACGCTTGATTTTTTAGACTCTTTTGTCGGTTTCTTCTTTCTTAGAAATCAAATCTAAAATGAATTTAGCTAGACCAAATTACCATCTATATATGGAATGAGAGCCGAATGTAATGTTTGTTGCTTGTAATGAATATAGCGATGGTCGTCTGCAATAATGACACAAATCAAAATTCAAGAATATAAACCCTTATCACTCTTAGGTCGAACATGTCTCTAATCCTTGTCTAAATCTTGTCTAATACTTACTACTTGTCACTTGACTAAGGATTAGAGATAAATTAGACAAGCATTAGAGATAAAAGTCACTTAGCAGTAGTAGGGGTTTCTGAATTTTGAATTGTGTCGTTATTGCAGCGGACCATCGATATGTAGAATCGTCCCTGGCTAACTCTTCAGCAGGATCTATTTGTGGTATGTTGCGATAATCAGCGATCTGAACTAAATCTAGTGTGAGTTGTGAGCTCTGCACTGCTTATTCAGCTTGGACTTCAGAGTCATAAAGGCAGGTCGAATCTACAAGGTGACCCGATCAACAATACTCAAAAATACGACAGCCTTCAGTGATAGCAAATGCTTCTACTCCCAAAAATCAGACGGTCCGGTTCTCTTACTTCCAGGAATTCGAAGAAAATACCGACATTGGTTTTATATTCATCGATATACAACACTAATTTTTCCAAGCGAATACTTCAATTTTTTCTTCTCAATAAGCCATTGACGGCAGAAGTACCCTGAAGGCTCTTTGGAATTCTATTTGCGGTCATGTGCAATTGGTGTTCTGTCTTATCTTGAACAGTAATCTAGAAAAAATACTATTATGCCAAATTATTCGTTTTTTCCATAAACCCTGTGACAGCCACTGTGGTGTAGTGGTTAGCAGTGCCCACTCCGAAAAAAAATATATAGAAAAAAGTTTTTCCTTAACAGCGGTCTGCCCTAGGCATGCAATGCCGAGTGTATTTATGTAGGAAGCTAAACCCATTAAATTATGTTACCGGTTTACATACCGATCACACAGCAGTGAAAATCACTGAGATTGGTGCTATATAGGGCCTCTGATTGTTTAGATATGATTTTTTATATACATATATATGTCCTCTATCTGTGTATGCTGTGAATATATAAATTTTTTCAAATGCAGTCAAATTTTCAGATGTTCATCAAAGATCTGAAGCATAGCCGAAGACAGCGCTGCTCTTACTTGTTTTTAGTTGAGGATGGTTTCAAAATTTGTATAAAGTTGNAGCCATACATATGTATCTCATCTATCTATGTATGCTGTGAATATATAAATTTTTTGAAATGCAGTAATCTGTTAAAGTAAAATTTTCAGATGCTCATGAAAGGTATGAAGCCTTCGGAATAGCCGAAGACAGGTCTGCCCTTACGCTGAAATCACACGATTGGTAAATTGTACAAACATTTGGCAATTTCCATGTAAAGATCGTGNGGGCCTCTGATTGTTTAGATATGATTTTTTATATACATATATATGTCCTCTATCTGTGTATGCTGTGAATATATAAATTTTTTCAAATGCAGTCAAATTTTCAGATGTTCATCAAAGATCTGAAGCATAGCCGAAGACAGCGCTGCTCTTACTTGTTTTTAGTTGAGGATGGTTTCAAAATTTGTATAAAGTTGTGTGTGTACTTGTTGTTGCAAACTGTTCATTTTGAGTTATTTTCGTAATGTTAAGATGAAGAAAGAAATGATAAAAATGCTGAATATAAAAGGTGACGCCAAAAATGAAGATAATACGCAGAAGACTGCAAAGAAGAATGCAAAGGCGAATAGGAGGGCGAAAACAACGAATACGAATACGAGTACGAATACAAATATGAATACGAGTACGAATACGAATACGAATACGAATGCGAATATGAATATAGAGAAGACGCGTCAGTTCATTATGTCTAATCTCAAAATGGAATGGAATGGAGTCTTGCATGGCTTTAGCAAGTAGAAAGTAACTATAAGAAAATTTAAGCAACAATTGGATATATTCTGACTTTACTGATTAATCTTTGAGAGAATGGATCGAATGCTGAAAGAATGGTTTTATTTCAATGGCAAAACCCCGTTTGACTACGGGATAGTTAAGAAGGTATCCAGTGGTTGCTCATTTCTTTGGCATACGGCGCTTGCTGGTTGGAGAATATTATTATTACTCTCTTTTTTTCTACTTGTCATACACTCGCTACCAATACAAGTATATAAGGGGAGTTCGCTCTTCTGTGTGGATTCGTTGTATGTTGTGTAATTGTAAATGCATGAGCGTGTGATTTGTTGTTGCTAGCGGTACATCAAATACACATGCAGCAACAACCACAGGCTAATCCAGTTACACTTACGCAGCATACAGCGAATACAGAGAAGCGCGAATTCCACTATTGCTTATGCAATCCTCGAAGTTTCTTACAAAAACATACATTCGCTATTTACGCGAGCAACAGAGCCACTTTGAATGCTAATTAGTGCAGATTATTTGACTTGTTAATTGTCAATTCATGAAAGCATTACAGAAAGATGAATGTTATTCTTGTGAATTTAATTTCAGTCGGCCAGACACATATAGCAGATTCTTTTTATTACCAAGTCTACGATATCATACTACATTTGTGAGCATATACGAGTATAAATACAAAAATATTCAAGGAAATCATATGGGCAAATCTAAAAAACAGAAACACACCTATGTGCTTCAAAAGTTAGACGAGGTTTAAAAATTTAGATAGGTGAAATATAAAACAAAAGAATTAGCCGGGTTAAAATTATGCTGTGTAAGTTGTAAACTTTGAGCAACGAATTTGGAACTTGAACTCGCTTAATTGAGACGTTCCAAATTAAATGGCATCCCCCGTTTTACCAGATTGGCTCCGGTTTTCGAGATACCGCTACTTGAACATTTTATTAAATTTTTTAAATTTTAGTAAAATATCTTCAAAACAGAGGGAGTTTTTTTTTTTGTAAAATATGTAAAATTTAAGCAAAATTTCAAGTGCATACCTCTCGAAAAGTGGATCCAATTGCGCAAAACTGGGGACGCCATTCAATTTAGAAGGCTCCAATTAAGTAAGAACAACTATCATTACCTTTGTCGAAAAAAGTTGATTTGATACCAACGCTCGAAATATTCTGACTACAAAAGGAGCATCATTAAAAGTAGTAAATCAGATGTTTTCAACACTTCTATAGACGACAATTTTTTTTTAAGCGTTTTGTAGATACATATATGTAACGTTATAAGGACTTATAAAAGCAGTTATAAAAAGATTTAAAGCCGTTTCAAGGTATCTTGCAAATATGCCTTGAGTTAAGATTTTTTTGGGTTAAAAATTACACTCAAGATTGCAGAATATTTTATCTTTAAAAGTTGGTTTATTCTGAGAATACAATACATGCTTAAAATGATATTAAAATGAAATTTTTCAGAAACTATTTATACGCAATTTTGAAAAGTAGAGTTACACACCTTTCGTTACTTGCCTTAGTTAGTTATCAACAACATATGAACTGTACATATAACTGTACACATATGTAAGTACTAGTTGCACATAAAATTTTTAAACCGGTATATGGTGTGCTTTAAAAGTTATGACAAAATTAACTTTTCACCTCTGAAAAATTACACAAAAAATTCACTTGTTTTGAATATTTTTTTTTTTTTAATGAAAATAATTATAACTCAAAAGTTATGCAATAAATCGATTCAAAACTTTTTCGAAGCTTCAAGTCTACTTCTATGAATTATATTCAAAAGCCGCCAGCTTGATATATGTAGTTTACAACAATGAAAATAAAGCTAAATAACATAAAGGTTACCTGTTTTTTAGATTTGCCCATATAAAGCAGTCACTGTACTGAAAAGTTAAGTAAATTTTGAGTAACACGCCAGGTAAACAGTGTTTGGTTTTTATGTGGATATTAAACGATTGCAAGTGTATGCATATACATATGTATACTTATGCAAGGTTATGCAATTGGATAAACTCTGTTCCATACTGAAAGCATCTTCATGAACTTCGCGTTTATTGGTGTTGCGGCAGTGGCATCTAGGTCTACTAAACTAAATAAATGATTTTATACATAACCTTCAGCATGGTTGTGCCTTATTTACTTGCACCATTCTCCACAGCTGTACTTGTATCTTCATTTGTTTATTTAGCGTGTTTTTGTTTTATATTCTGCATTTCATTAAAATTATTCAGCATTATTTTTGTACATACAAATGTACCTCGTACATTGTATTATGAAATTCGTTTTGGGCATAAATTAAAATGCAAATCACAATGCAAAAATTCATTAATAAACATTAAGCGAGCTAAAAGTGGCACAGCTACGCTCATGAAAATGCAATACATAGGCACAAGCCTGGAGCACGTGACAGAGGCAATCAACTATTCGCGTTATAAATACTTATATGTACGGTGACCATAAATATATTTTGAAAATGCAGGACAATTTTTCAAAAAATTTACCTACATATAATTGCGTTGTATAAAAATAAAAAAAATATACTACATATATACATTCCTCGTCATTTGAATAGCGTACCCTTTTTTTGATTTTTTACCATACAAAGTATGCTTGACAAAATTTTTATATGGAAGAAAATGCGCGCACCGTCAACAAAAAAAATGTCGCCCCTATGTTTATTTTTTTTTTAATTTTCAAAAAATTTTAAAATCGGATGTAGAGGTAGAATAGTCTATATTTTTATAAAAAGTTAATGAATATTAAACAAACAAAACGAATACTGTACCTACTAAGTATTCAAAGGATGCGCTATTCAAATAACGAAGATGGTATATTTCTTAATTATTAATCCAATTTTAAACTTTAAACATAAATCACATTTGCTTCATCGGTATTAATCTTTTATAAATGAATATTTACACAATTATAACAAGGCATATTACATATTACTTTACACGAAATATGAACCTCTGTAAAGCAAATTTTTTTAGGCAAACTTTGGGTCGTTGAACACGAAAAAATACCCATGGTTTCAAAGAAGTGTTTTCGAGATTTGTTCCTCAATATCCCATGAAACGACCAACAGTTCGAAAGGTATTGATGGGCTCTTTGAAAAAATATATATTTTTTGTGCAGATTGTGTTCCGTAACATCTACATTTCTCATCAGAGTTTCATTTACTGTAGAAAGAAAATGATTGAAATTTCAATTTTTCGATTTCGGTCGGTTGTAACACTAATAATTTTCATGGAAATCGGCAAAGTAATATATTTTTGTAGGTCGCTTATGTTGATTGGATAATTTTTTCATGAGACATTGACGAACAGGTCCGAAATGTACCAAAAACACTTTTTTCGAAAAAATTACGAAAACGCTTGTTTGAAGAGAAAATCGGCTTGGAAAATATTTTTTTTCTTAAGCGATTACCACAAAATTTGTAGAACAATGTTATCGATATATTTGATGCTGGTCTTCAATTTCTCGTCACCCATTGTCCATATCCGTACAATATTTAGAACGCATTGACTAGTTGAACCTTCAAAACCAACTTACACTGCTTTTATTTCGATTAGGGAAAGTTAATTTTAAAATATCGAAGAAAATGCGGGACAAAGGCAGGACACTTGGAAAAAATCAGAACATTTTGGGGGTTTTCTGTTTTGAAAAACTACGCAGGACAGACCTTTAAATAACAGTACGGTCCTGCAAAAAACAGAACGGATGGTCACCGTACTTATATGTATATTCATAGATGTATACATACTTACGTAAGGACATGCATTTCTACATGTGTGAGTCATGGACATTTTTGTTTTGAACTAGGAGCCAATATAGAAAGAAATGTAGAACATTGGGCAGTCCAAACTTCACCAAATCAGAAAACTTTCCTGAGTATTTCCCCGTTGCTATCTAGAGCCCGCTTGATTGAATTTGAGAAGGCGCATGCAGCTTTTAATTTAATTAAGATTTTAGCCATTAAAATTGGGTCATCTATCAACCATATACCTCTTTACAATAATATATTTTTATATTATAAAACTATGCTTTTAAATTTAAGATGGTTTGTTCTATCCGCTCTAATGCAAGTACATACTCAAATACTACTATCCTACTGCTTGCCGCGATAATTCATTTCATTTCCTTCCGTAAAATAATTTACACTTTCTATCAAAATTGCCAACTTATTACTTTAAAGGAAGCATTACTTTACAGGAAGCTCAGTGGCATGTAAGTAGTACCGATACTTGTCTAAAGAAAGTTTTCCGGCGAGACCGAAAAGAAAGTCAAGCACTCGCTTCATCTTAAATTTTTTTCGCCTTCGCACTATGGGGAAAAATTGAGTTTTTTGGCATAAAGTCTAAATATTAAGATATCAGCTCAAAATTTGTTTTATATATCTATTATAGAGTTTTGAGTTGGCCTAGTTGAATTTTAACTGCCGAGTATTTTAGTTTCACGCTCCCGCGCATGCATGGCTAAATAAGAATTTCTCTGAAGAAATGCGATTTAAAAAAAAGGGGCCAAATGGTGCAAGAAAGATTAGTTATGTATTAATCGGCATACGTTTTTTAATAACTCGTCGTTTGCAACTCTTTGCACTAGCTTGCCCTTTAAAAGTCATTGTCTACGAAAAATGACTATAATTTTTATGCTCAATCTAATACTAAACATAAAAAAAAACAATGCACAATTGGACAACAAACCCCATTAATAACTAACCCAAGAAAAATTTAGTTTTTTTTTTTATGAAAAAGCAACAAATTTGTATTAGAGCATTTAAAGGACTGTGTATTTATGCATAAAAATGTTTTTAGTGAAGCCTGTTCAAATTAATAAAAATCAATGTTTCTTGCTCGACGCAAAAACTCACGAAAAAGGAAAGTTTATTATACAAGTCAATATCCAAAAAAAAAAAATACAACTAGAAATTATGTAATCAATAAGAGGTACTACCAGTGTTACAGTAGTGATTACATGTAATAAATAGAGAGCATTTATAAATGAAAAAGGTTTTACTTAAACTTAAGGCTTAAAAAAAGTTTTCCCCCATTAAGCTCACTTTTGTCATACTCAAATTTTTCTTGCCTTTTCATTAATATTTTTTCAGTTTTTTTTTTTTATTGCATTTTTTTCTATAGTAAATTAGAAAATCGCTAATTTCTATGGGCAATAAACTTAAAATGTCACTAAAGAATGGCACACCATCAATCATCTGCGCCCAGACAATGGAGTTTCGCTGCCAACAAATCAAGCTGTCAACTCATTTTGTTTAAGACGAGTACGGCAGTGCAGTGGAGATTTTGCTGAGCTGCAGGAGAACAATCACAACAACAACGGGTATTTTCTAAACCTATATACATATGTATATATGTTATACACATACAAACATATATAAATAGAAAGAGTAATAACAGCTGGTGGCAGCGCTGCAACATTGCAATATTACAACAAATACTACATATGTAAGTCATACAGTCCGCGAAAAAAGATATGAAGCACATCAATATTTTGATCAGTTTTCACAACTTTTGTTTTGCTTTTATTTTAAGAATCATTAATTTTTTTTTTATTAAAGTATAGCGCTTTATCTAACAAAAAAAGCATATAAATAAATTAAGATTTCAAACTTTGTACAAAAATTGTGAAAATTCCATAAAACCTTTTCATCGCAATTCCAAGCTTTTTAATTAGAATTTGTAGAATAATTGTTGATATGTAGTTTTCAAACTTACAAAACTCTATTACAAGATTGAGTGCAAGTTTGAAGTTGAAGTTTGATAGTCTTGCTGGCGGTGTTATGGACTTTCTTCCATATAAAAAACTACTTTGTATAGGAGAAAGTTCGTGATACCGTCAGCAAAACAGAAAAATATTTATATATCGGAAATCAACGTGATTTTTTAGCAACTTCAAGTTATTTATTTATTAGAATTTATAAAACTGCATATTAAAAATTTGTTCTAGAAATTCTAATTAAAATGCTTGAAATTGGGATGAAAATTTTGTAGAGATTTTATAATTTTTGTACAAAGTTTGAAATTTGGATTCATATGCTGTTTGTTACAAAAATCGCTATAATTGTACATATACAAAAATAATGAACATTATCCAAAAAAAAGAGGTAAATAGTCAAAATTGATCAAAATGTTGAGTAGCTAGCGTTTTGTAGCTGACTGTAAATAAGTGAATGACACTACTCAACCGCCCAGCTGGAGACGAGATACTGCAATGAGCTCAGCTCAGTAAAGCGTCCTTTTACAAACCTATGCATATCTCGGCTAGCTAGCAGACAATTGATTCGGACAATAGTTGTTGGTGGAGTTTTGTAGCAGCTGCTTGATGGCGCCAAACACTGCAGTAGGAATAGCAATTGTCGCAATAAAATATTCGACGGGCTAGCCAATGCTTTGGCAGCTAAAAGGCTGAGCTACAGGAGGGTGGCTGCTGAATAGATATCGGAATGATAAAGGCAGTGTCACACGGTTGAGCATTTGCCCAAAATGTGTTGCAAATCGTATTCCAATCGTGTGAATGCACAAATATATAGTTCCTTATTCCAATCGCAAAAGACAATTTGTTGAAATTTCTTCAATAGAAGTTTGCTGTATTGTACCAGCCGTGTGATTAAAAAAAAAAATTTCGTCCCAATTTTTTTTTATTTTGTACCAATAGCCATTTGTAGAAAATGTACAAATCTATACAAATGTACCAATCTTGTGACACTGCCTTACAAGCGACTTCAACAACGTTCGAAAGTATGTAATAAGTAAGGCAATCCTGGGAACTTTATTCAGCATTTAAAAAAATAATGGATTGACTCGATGCTTGCCAGAAAGATAATGAACCGTATAGGGTAGGTGAGAAACAAAACCACCATGGGCACTCTGCAGGAAAGCTAGTGTTAGTGGGTAGCACAACTCAGGAGGGGCGAAATATATACATATAATCTTTCGCCCGCTTCCACTGCACTTTTTCGCTCTTATACTTAAGAACGCCAATGTGTAGATACCAAACAAATGTTGGGTATCCTGTAATACTGAGTGATAATAAATGAATCTGCTTTGATGAATTCTTATGGCGGCAACGAATTTTGTAATACGATGGCCACCCGTTGTTCCATATTAATATCTGCCAATTTTTTTTTTTCATTTGACAAGCAGGAGAGGAATATTTTTTTTTTTTTTAGTTTTTGTCTTGATTATTCACTTCACGAATGCTTAATCAGAATGACCGCGGTCATTTTAATATGCGCGTAATTGAATTGAATATTTACCAAAATGCAGTACTTTCGTTGACGTTTATAGTAAGATCAATTATGTTTCTATTTGATTTTAATATATTTTTCCCTAAGTGTACAAGTTATTCCGGTCACAAAGGATGCGCATACACTTTTTCACCTGTATTCCAGGCACGTTGAATTTTTGCTTTTTTGCAGACGCAACATGCTTTTAGTTTTTCTTATGTCTTACTTACTGTACGTAGAATAAGCAGGAATGTCCAGTTACTCGCTTTCTCGAGCCTAGTGTTCACCGTTCACCACGCAGTGGCAAAAACTTATAATTCTGCGTTGGGTTCTTGCAGCTCACAACTTCCAGTGTTTACACGAATTAGTAACTGAAAAGCCATTCGGAAGCGATATAATCTGAGAAGTTACACCTCCCTTAAGGGGTTGTGTGGTGGGCCTTGGACCCAGCCTCGGATGAGAACCCCTTCTTTTTTGACGACCATGGCAGACATATAAAAGACAACGAGTGAGACCCCGTCGCGGAATACTGTCGTTCACTTTACAGATCTTGTCACCATAGCAAAATCGTGTCTGCTAATCTCGAAAAATTTTACGACGGAATTTCTGATAATGGACCGAGACTGATCACCTTCGCTATAGCCCGAAAATGGTAGTTTGGAGTGCTAAATTTCAAAAAAGCTCCCTCAAGCCATGTTGCTGTCTCCGAAAATTTGTGACGCGCGAAAGTCACGCTTCCAATGTTTAGACTTACATACGCATGTTCCGAAGGTCAAACATCGACTTGTTTCAGAAAGTATACGCGCAACCCTTGGTGCTGTTTCTTCTTTTGCATCTTCGTCGACCGATTTACTGTCTATAAAGGCTACTCCTAAACATGCATTTGCAGGAAACCGAAATTTTTCGCGTCAGACATTTCGACATCCCTTATATTGGGCCCCTGCTCTTCCCTGTCGCCAGATAAAGAATATCCTCCACACACACGGGTACCCCGGTTATGTGTTTACGTGGTATCTTTTTGGTTGCGTGTTCTACGGTTAAGAAAGATATTGAATGCAATTGATTTGGAAAAGTATTTCATTAATTTTCATTCGCCGATTGATTCATTTTCTTGACGAATGGTTTTTTTCTTGGATACACTCTGTAGAAACCGGTGACTCTCTAAGTGCAGCACAGCTAAATAAATACTTCGTTTATTTAAAAGCCACAGAGAAAACTAAATACTTAGAAGGCAACACTGCAGAAGATCTAATACGTAGTATCACTTTCATTGCGATCATTTTGTGCTATTATGTGCTTAGTAAACTAATTTGCACTAGAAACTTAGAATGGTTCTAGAGCTTTAAAGTGCAACCGAACTAAGCAGAAGTCCCTAAACATCGCCTAACATATTAGAAAACTTTTTCCATTTCTTCTTCATTAACTTAAGCTCAGCTGTGCAATGCACCAATAAAACGGATAACATCGCTAACTTAGCTATAACAATAAGTAGAGTTAACAAGGAAAAGAAAGCAACAACAACAAGACAAATAATTCGCACTACAACCACATAGGCAGCATTGACAACAGCAAAAACTGCGGAACCACTGCGTCAGTTAGATGCTTAGCGCGGTGTAAACTTAGTATGAAATGCCATTGAATTTATTCTCCCGTGAATTGATAAGCACAAGAAGAAGTTTTGTAATTTGAGTAGGAAATATTCATAAGCACAGCATAAATATTCAACTTGCCACAAACACTACAAAAGCTACCAAACTAAGAAACTGTGCTGCCACCATAGTGAAACTATGACGACGTACATGCATACATACATACATACATACATATGTACATAAGTATACATTGTAATGTTTAGCTGCTAAGTCTTAATAATTATGTATTACCCTTCCCTCTACACCGTTTTGCTTTCCACGTGCTACGCTTCACACGCAAATAGTAGGTTTGCAATGCCAAAAGTCATGTAGCTGTGGGGTAAATATGTAAGTGTTCTTATGCGATTTTGTGTAATTTGCCAGCAAGGGTAAAACGCCAAATAAAACAGCGCGCAAGGGACTGCAAATTCATAAGAAAGTTTGAAGGCTTCGGCATTGGCATGTACGAAGTGCTAGAACTAATTATCGCATTTAGTGTTGTGTATTATTTATTTTATGAGTATTATTGGTCGAAATGTGTGTAAGTTTAGCTAAATTTTCGTTGAAAAAATTACGCTGAATATTGTACAAAAATTAGTACTGAAATTAGCTTCAATATGCATTAGCTCTACATCATTTTGGAAGAATAGACGAATATCAACAAATAAATTATAATTCATCAATATAAGAAAAAATTTAGTAATTGTAACTCCTACAATTGCTGACTATAAATTCTTTCCTCCCACTTTTAACACTCCATCTATATTTTTTTCTCTTCGGTGTTACTTCACCACTCCCAGTTTAACGTCGGTGAATTGTTAGTTTCCCAGATGCAACAGGGAACTGGATGCAAAGCGCAAGAGCTTTTCAAGAGTTGCCCTCTCAATCACGTCAGTGGCACAAGCACGAGGGGTTGCGCTCACCGACTATGTACAATTAACTAATTGGACGCTTCAAGAAAGAGTCGTGGATGCACGAATGCGAGTCAATAAAACCGCTTTCCTACATCTACTGTCTGCATGAAATTTCATCGAACTAGACTCCCAAGCGAGAAAAGACGCCTAAGGACGCAAGATGACACCAAACAAACTGTGCGGCTTCGGTGAAAACGATCGGATAACTGCTTTCTCCTCGGCAAACGGATTCCCTTGATTGAGGGAAGTCGTACGAGTAACATAAATGGATCCATTCTTGACAGGTGCAAGGTACCATGGACGGTATATGATAGAGTATTCCAAACTTTTCAAAGCGGCGCGTAGTGAAGCAAGAAGTATAGAGGATATCATTGATCTTCTGATCTATATTTATAGAAATACATGCCATATACTTTGAGAAAGGTCACCGTGTTAACGTAAAGACTATTAGACCTTTTGCAGATATCGTATTAACTTATTTGATAGGGAAACCAACGGATACCGGTGTGCAGTATTTTCGAAAGCGTATTGCAACAATTGTCGATTTTTCCGGAAAATTTCTAAGCTAGAATAAATAGCTCCGTCGGAAAGTTTTCACAGAAGAATTTTGTAAATTTATTTTTTGGTAATTGAACGCATTTAAATACTTTTCAAGGAATTATAGTAGTGAGCATATACTGAAGAGGTAGTGATAGCAGTCACAGGACTATTTATTTTTACTGTAAATGAAATCCTAAAGGGAAACTATGTCGGATAAACGTATTGGTTTCAATCTAAACCCAAGAATAAATTGGTTATTATCGGTTACTAATGGGAATAAGATACTCAAATTTAGACTTTCATCCTTAGCGATAAAACAATCCCCCTACCATCCAATGCGAAAATGTTGGGAGTTAATCTAGACACCGAATTAAACTGGGGCGGATGCACACTACTATCATAAGAGAAATGTTTACCTACTACGCGACGCCCTGGTATGGTGGCCAGCTTTAAGCATGCAATACAATGTCAGTGAAATGATTCATGGAGCTGTATGTTGGAGGATGTCTGGGTCACTGAAATCCTGCCCCTTAGAAGCACTGAATGTGGTTCTCAATATGCTGCTCATTGATCTAAGCCTTAAGCAAACCGGAATGTACTCAGCAGTTATACTCAGAGAGGCTTAATCCTTAGCCTTGATCTAGCAAATACAACCATGGGCTATTTGGTTTAAAGCCTCGATTGTAGCTTAAATTTACATCTACGATTTCCATTCAGAAGATAATGGAGAAAGGGCGAAGCTGCCGATAAGGAATGTATCTGTGTCTGCACTGACAGGTCCGAAAAGGATTGCGTTATAGGAACCGGGGTATATTCCAAAGAGGTTATTGCCAATCGGCCCCTGCGGCTGGCAAGCTATGCTAGCATATTGCAGGCTGCAATTTTGGACATATATGTGAAGCCGGTATGATACTAAACAATAGTGCTACCAGGAAAGAAAAAGCGTTTGTTTACCCAGATAGCCAGGCGGCACTCCTAGCTAGTCATCTACTGAAACCAAGTCTAAGCAGTTAAATAATTTAAGATGGAGCTTGGCTTGGCATCTTAGTAAATATTTATTTATGTTGTCTTCCAACGGGAGCTGGTTTGCATAAAACTGTAGCGGTGGTACTGGGTATCCGCTCAGGCAAACACAGACATAAATGCACCTGAAACGAACTGGCTTGATTAAACGGTAGAATAAAATATAATTGTCCACGAGAAGTGAACCAAAATGGCACCTTTAAGCGTTAATTAAGTCCTTCGTAGCCTTTTGGATAGCACTACAACCAGAAATGAAGACCGCGGACAAGTTATTGCTTTACTGATGTACACATGAAAACTAGATTCTAAGTTAAGCTACAATAAACAAAATGGGTGGTTTTCGTATGTATTAAACTATGTTACGGTTTTAGTCACACTAGTTTACCCACCTACGATTCGTTGGCACGACATACACTGACAGCAGCATCGCCACTTGGTTCAGTTGAAAGTGTGAATAAAAGTTGCATTAGCTTAAATGCAAAACTGTCAATGCATTTCAACGCTGCATAGATAAAACGTCGTACATGGCGTATACGCAACATTCGCGCAAATGCCTGGCTGATTGACTGCTGCGCACAAATGTACATACATATGTATATCTGCACTGCACTGTAATGAATGTCAAATCAAGAAAACTGTCAATAGTGAATTTCAACAAGCGCACGTGCTATCTGTAGTATAAAGTACGAAAAAAAAAACAACAACTCTACAGCCAAATGCAACGAAAATCGGCAAATATGTTTAACGAACTGTCTGTGTTGAACTGTCATTGCTGGCAGCTGACTAGTGACTAACTATAGTAGTACATAGCTCACGCTAGTAGCTGTTTGGCTTTGCACGTCTGCTGATCTATTTATTTGATGGTTTAACTGCCATGCCCTGTCAAATTCGTAGTTCTCTGCATTTTTGTATGCTACTACATAGAGCCAAAATGCGTTTGTAAAGGTCGTGAAAAATAGTACCTACATATGTACAAAAATGTAGCATAGAAACGGGATGCTACAGTTAGAGGTACATCTGCTTAGTCAGTCTGTTTGCAAAAAAAATATGTATGTATGTACGCATATAACTGTGAAACTGTTTGTAAATTCATGTGTTATTTCAGTCACCAATCCGTTTTTCTATTGCACTTCTCGCTTCTCATGCAACCACTTAATCAATCACAGTTCTACTTGTATTTGAGGTGTTGACAATCGTCTATTGAAAATCTCATTTTTAGGTGGGATTTGAAAAGGCTAAGCGCATCAAAGTGATGTGTGATAAAGTTCAAGTGTCAGTCCTTTTTATGAGGATACATACATAAGTGCTTATGAAATTTATTTCGAGTAAAGCATACAACTGCGACATAGCAAAAGTAGCCTTCGGAATGCATGATTTATGACATTTTTATATATGTTTGACAACTTCAAAAGTGTATTGGCCTTATTCATAAAAAATAAAGTAGGTTTAAAGAGCTTTATAAATTGACGTTTCCATACATTTTTCAATTTATAAACCTTTCATAAAGCTACTTTATTTTTTATGAATAAGGCCATATGTATTTACTTATTTTAAGCAAATATTTATGGCTATTCATATTAGTAGCTATCTAGTCTTTTGGGAGCATACCATACCACTTTCTGAAATTGGTGAATACCCCTATCGTGTAAGCAAAAGAAGCATTGAAGCGAAAAATATCGGCAACATACATATATTAGTGCCTTTTCAAATGATGTGTGCTAATCCATTGAACCTAAATTCGCCGATGAGCAACAAACGTCAAACTTGTACTACTATGAAGAACTAAATTTCCGATGCAAAAAGTATTCCGACGAACTGATAACCTCCTCCTTTTTTGGAAGTCGGTTAAAAAAGCAGAAGAGTCTGTTTTACGAAAGCCAAGTAATGTTTTCACATTGTTTTTACTGCCTTTACACTATTTTTAACGTTTGCCACTTGTTTACATTAAAATAATGCAATCAATTTCGCACAGGAAAAGTTATCATTTGATACACATTAGTACACATTAGTATTGGTACAAAAGAAAAAAAAATTGGAAACATTTTTTTTTTGTAGTTAAAAGATTGGTACAGTACAGCGATATTCTATTAAAAAATTTCAACAAATAAATTTTCGTGACTGGGATAAAGAAAAAATGTTTGGGTATTCGCACAATTAAGATACGATTTGCACCAAATTTTGGCAATACTGAATCGTGTGACACTGCCTTTAAACTTGTATTTATACGGATGTTGTTAAGGAATGAACTATAAAAAACTAACCAAAATTCAATAAAAACAAAAATAATATTTTAAAATTTGTGAAAATTTGGTGCGGCTATAATTTTTTCGACTATTGTGCATAAGTTGACTATGACAACTCGGCCGTGCTATCATAGTAGCACAATGCCACTAAGAAGTGCATTTTAAAATTTTCAGGCTCGTGTGATTATCGATTATATTTTATGTTGTTTGTGCGAAATATTTTATTTTTATCAGAATTTTTCTTTTAATCAAAATATGTTGAAAGACAAGTACTTTTTAAGCAAAACACAAATCCGACTTTAATTCCTATAACAAAATTTAATTCATATTACAATGATCGGATTTACACCAAACTGGAATGAGACCAACTGAGGTAACACCTTTCCTTTATAAAAAATAATTATGGAAATCGGTTAACATGGTCCAAAGTTATGCGGTAACATACATAAAAAAAATGTATATATTCCGACGAATTGATAACCTTCCTCCTGTTTTTGAAGTCGGTTACAAAGTGAAAATAAACAAATATTTTGCCAGAACCCTTGCAAATCGCAAAAATAAAAAAAAAATAATAATTAAATCTACGATGACGGAATGTTTCCAAATGAAATTTAGGGGCAAGACTGTGGATCCTTGATCCACGTGTCAAAGAGAAGTAAACTTCAACAAAAAATCGCTGTTATAAATTTTTTCTAATTTCCTACCAAATTTATCTAATTTTACTGGGCTGTAAATGATCTGCAGATTTTCCGATATAAACTTACGTATAAAGAGAATTACCTTCAATAAAATTATTAAGCAAAATATTACACTCTACAAAACTAAGTTGTTTACATCGGATCTAATTTCACCCGAAGATCTTATGTGTGGAAAAAATTATAACTTTTATAATAAATACATATGTGAGTCCAAGATCATAAGTATCGCTTTAGTTTCCAAATGGAATAAAAGTCACAAAATATCACAGGTATTGACCATTCGTTTTCCGGGGAAATTTGATTTTCTCTTACTGAGATGGGTAAAATTTGATCCAAATACCCTATGAAGGTTATCTGTATATAAAGCCGGCTTTCTAGAAAACCGCTTTGATATCGTAACGCGGAATTAATGCCTCATAAAAGCTGAAAAAATGCCATAAAAATGTATTTATATGTATTGGTCATTGTTGATATTGATCCGAATTCGTGAATTGAAAAACAAGTATGGTGAAGGTGGCGTATCGGGAATTTGTTGACAGAAAATGAAGCCAAAGACATAGTCTAAGTTAACACCACGGACAAGCACCTATAAAAATATAGAGAAAGATTACGATTACCATTTAGGTGAAGATGATGGTGAATATAAAAATGAATATGAATATGAATCTGAGTATGAATATGAATATGAATATGAATATGAATATGAATATG
>NW_016157420.1:7296-43154 GCF_001687245.7 Rhagoletis zephyria | reverse complement strand
AAAAATAAAAAAAAAATAATAATTAAATCTACGATGACGGAATGTTTCCAAATGAAATTTAGGGGCAAGACTGTGGATCCTTGATCCACGTGTCAAAGAGAAGTAAACTTCAACAAAAAATCGCTGTTATAAATTTTTTCTAATTTCCTACCAAATTTATCTAATTTTACTGGGCTGTAAATGATCTGCAGATTTTCCGATATAAACTTACGTATAAAGAGAATTACCTTCAATAAAATTATTAAGCAAAATATTACACTCTACAAAACTAAGTTGTTTACATCGGATCTAATTTCACCCGAAGATCTTATGTGTGGAAAAAATTATAACTTTTATAATAAATACATATGTGAGTCCAAGATCATAAGTATCGCTTTAGTTTCCAAATGGAATAAAAGTCACAAAATATCACAGGTATTGACCATTCGTTTTCCGGGGAAATTTGATTTTCTCTTACTGAGATGGGTAAAATTTGATCCAAATACCCTATGAAGGTTATCTGTATATAAAGCCGGCTTTCTAGAAAACCGCTTTGATATCGTAACGCGGAATTAATGCCTCATAAAAGCTGAAAAAATGCCATAAAAATGTATTTATATGTATTGGTCATTGTTGATATTGATCCGAATTCGTGAATTGAAAAACAAGTATGGTGAAGGTGGCGTATCGGGAATTTGTTGACAGAAAATGAAGCCAAAGACATAGTCTAAGTTAACACCACGGACAAGCACCTATAAAAATATAGAGAAAGATTACGATTACCATTTAGGTGAAGATGATGGTGAATATAAAAATGAATATGAATATGAATCTGAGTATGAATATGAATATGAATATGAATATGAATATGAATATGAATATGAATATGAATATGAATATGAATATGAATATGAATATGAACATGGATATGAATGTGAATATGAATATGAATATGAATACGAATATGAATATGAGAATGAATATGAATATGAAGTGTAAGATTCATTCGCGGCTCATTATGAATATTTAGAAGATAAAATTAAGTGCACGGATACAAAGTCTGCATATGGCCCGGCGTGTTATTGATATATTATCCTGGGTAGCTGCTTGTTCGGCACGCTGTTCGCACTGTAAGCACATAGCCAAAACTCATAAGAAAACTTACTGTGCCAAAGACCAACGGTAGCGAGCAATTTGCTTTTGACGCGGAAACCGAGCCCGTACGGTCGATAGATTTATCGTGTCTATTGCCAATGTCAATTGCAGCCACGGAGCAAACACGAAGATGGTACTGACAGCCTGTTGCCTTACCAAGGCAAAATGGTAACTGAGCATTAGCTCTTCCCGAGCCCCAAGTTGGACTATACCCAAGAAGTCTGCATCACAGTCAGGTCGACGCGAATTTGCGCAGCTATTTTAAGGCAACTGAAAGATATCGGAAAGAGATCCTATTTTTAGCTATTTGTTACTAACATGTAGGACTATGTAAAAATATTTAAACTTAAACCTTTCAATAGCAGGATCTTAACTTAATATTAGGGCTTTCTGTCCACAAATATGGCAAAGCTATATACTTAAATACCAACGAATTTATTACCCAGCTTCACTATCAGGTCATTGGCCATTTTTTTACGCTTAAACATCAGCCGTTGACCAACATCATCTATTTGTTTGTTTGTTTGCCGACTAGCGTGCAAGCATGCATTCTGTTCGTCATTTTCTCATTTTAAACTTCAACACTGCTCCCCTTTTCCCAGCTGTAAAACTAAGTCGAGTTTCAAGTTGAGTTGAATTGAGCTTCTCACCAAAATGCACGCAACATCAAAGGGGTTGCTCGTCGACAGCATGTACTAGGAATTTAGGTTGAGGCTAACAAACGAAAATGTGGTGATAGCGACAACTGTGACAACATCTGTCCACAGTATGACCGTTCGTGCATGCAGAAATGGACACAAAAACAGAAATTCATACGCTAACACCCAAAGGCCCATTGCATATGTTCGTGAATGTGTCCGTGTATTAATGTGTACATATATACATACAAATGTTAAAACATCCCTGCAATAAAATTTAGACACAGTCTGGCAAAGCGCTAGTTCCGAACTACATATTTCAGAACTATCTCGGAACTGGTGAAAACCGGTTGCAGAGCGGGGCAGTTTGAAACTTGCGGTGTAATTGTACAAATTCTCACATGTCATACATTATAAAAATAGCTCAGCGAGGAAACCTCCGACTCAAGCATCTTTGGTCGCGAATACAAATAGCGGTGGAGGCAGTTGTGAGTTTTTACCCAGTACGATGTAGCTCAACGAATTACCTCAGAAAAATTAGTTTATTTCTACTGATGCAGAAACTAATTTAAAATGGATGTATAATCATCTAGAATACTCATTGAGATAAACCAAATGATTACACTTTTATACATATCTTTGCAAATAGTTCAATATTAGTTGTAAAATCATCTAACTGTTGGTATTTAACTATTTCAGCATGAAATGTTATCTGTAAAAGAAACCCTGCAGTGAAAACCCAAACCAGTTAGAAAAAATACTAGTTCATAAACTAGTATGCGCCTACCAGTGCGACATTTTCGAAGAACTTAAGCGTTCAGCGACATCTGCCTTTGAATTGCCAAAGCCTAAAATAAAACGCACGCGTCACGTGAAGACTACTGGTTCTGGTTCTGGGATCGCAGGTTCGAGGCCGCTTGGAGGTGGTTAAGATTTTTAAAGTTAGACCAATGTAAGTAGGAATAATTATTTCAATTTAAATATAAATAACTAACTAAAAATCTAGTTGCATTGCAAACAAAAAAAAAGAAACAAATATATGGGAAGAAATACTTGTGCCATAAAAAATAGATTAAAATTTTTTTTTTTTATTAAATCTAAGAATTACAAAAAAAACCGAAATAAAAAATATAAATAAAAGAAATATTATAAAAATAAAATAAAATTAAAAAATTTTCCCTGCGTCAGGGCTTGAACCGAGTACCTCAGGCATACCACGCGAGTGCTTTGCTCTGTCGGCCATTGCGACTGTTGGAGCGCCGCGAGCAAAAAGGCATGCTAATACTTTTTATGGGATGAATTGGTATGATGCTACTGGTATGATGCTACTAGTATTTCTGCTAGTAGATGCTGATGCATAGCTTGACAATTGACATCTCGTAGGACATCGCAATGTTAAAAATACCAGTCGCTAACATTGAAAAAGGATAGAACGTGAACTAGTTGTGCTGAAACGCAAACTGGTAGAATTCTAGTTCACAACTAGTAGCTTTCCCTGCAGGGAACATACTGACTTTTCCTAGGACATGGCTATGTCAATGTCAACAGTTCGTTCCAAGGAAGAAAATGAGATCTCCAACTAGTTGTGGGTGGTAAAAAACTAGTTGAACATCGATATTGAAACTAGTGTATTTCAGTACTGGGCAGATTTAATGAATTTAAATTGTTGCGTGCCGGTTACAATAATTCTTTTTTATATAAAATATGTAATCTGTAAAAAAAAAAAAACGGAAATTGTTTTCTTATAAAAAACTGTCCAAAACGGAACCGATTAAAAACTAGTTGCAAAGTAATGTTCTGGGCGATAATGGCCACCGCCGGTGACATCGCCGTGTAAAACTGGTCAGTTGAAAGCATTGCTTGGGTATGGAGCTAAGACTAGCACTGTTGGCAAAAGGTCTAGTTCTGCGCTAATTCTGAGTTAGACAGATTCTCTGCAGGGATATGACTAAAGCGAGTGATTTAAACATGGTGTGTGTGCACATACATATGTATGTATGCGCTTTATGCTTTTGTGTAATGCGACGACCTGTGATTTTAGCGATTTTCCACTCACCCAACTGTCCCAACGCAATCATCTAGAGTGTGACATACGCTGGAAAATTGTTGTTGACATTCAGTGCTAAACTCACCAGTAGAGAACGTTGGAAGTTATGGTAGTGAGTATAAGGTGTGAGGTCATTTTTAGAAAGGCTGCATTGGATACTTGAAACTTTATCAAAATCAAATGTAGATATGCAAAAATTAAATAGTTGGGACATACAGACATACAGCGACGAAAATGTAAATAGGGACGTGACATTTTAGCAAGATTTGGCTATTTTCCTTTTGTTTATTTATGTTTATTATTTTGGATGTGTAAACACCTTAGCTCACGGTATGGGTAAAATTAGCCTAGTAGGAAATTGGTGACTGCTTTCTGGGTAACACAACATAAAATCTATTTGTGTGTACAAATGAACATTTACGAAATAGCTCAGGATTAATTTAAGGTCCATTTCGGGCCTGTTTAAGATCATTTCCGGACTAGGTGATGACTAACTGAGGACCATTTCGGGGTTCGAACTATCTCTTTGATTTGATACCCATATTGTTATTCAACATTGCACTAAATTTTGTATATACTTTTCTTAATTAACTCTTTAAAACTTCTCTTTAAAAAGTCGAAACCGCAAGTTGGTAATACCATCAAAAGATAGAACATCCCAATTTGGTAGGCCATATTTTTGCGTTTTTTCCAAAAAAAATATATTTCCTTTCGTTTCAGAAGGGTGGACAGGTGATCTAGGATACCCTGTATATCTACAAAAAGTATACCGAATATAACAAACCTCTGTGGGGAAGATCTCTTCTTCTGAACTGGTGCGCTTCTAGTACATTTAGAGCCAGTACTGGTTCGCAATAAATCACTTTTGAATTTAACATGGCGATGTCCTAGGAAGTGTCAATACCTCGCCCCTCCCTGCACCCTTTTTCAATAATTCTGAACTAGCCCTAAATTCTATAGTTCCGAACTAGTTCTAAAATCGGCAGACAAAAGAAATATTATCGGTGTTTTTCAATCTTTTTGGTTCTTCCGCGTGTGCGAGTTTAAATTATTTTCAAGTAAATGTGTTTTCAATTTGAAATAAAATTTGTTTGAATGATTGTAAGAAATGTACGTTTTCATACGTTTGGCTCTAGCTAGGTTTACAGAGGTGCTTGCTGTTATTGGTTAGATTCCAGACGGTATCAAAATATTAACATGTTAACACAAATTTTCGTTTTGTTTCACCAAGCTATGAAAAAGCATCTGCGAAGTGCAGAATGAAAGCGTTTTTTAATGAAAAAGCTGCCAAATACTATTCATGTAGAGTAAACAAGCCCCCCGCTGCGTCTCTTTTTCGATAATTGCGAATTAGTTCTAAATTCGACAGATAAGTTCTGGTTCGTTCTGCATTCCTTTAGCTATAGTTGCAAACCAGTTATAAATTCGTCACCTTGGATATAGATTTCTAATGGAAAAGTGAAATACAAAATTTTTTTAAAAGAATCACATTTCTATGATTTTGGACTGGTGGCGCACTAGTTACTATCTGACTGGTTCGTTTTGTCTATAAAGATCAAGTATGGAACTGGAAATTTGATTCACTAGTCCGCGGTTTTCCTGCAGGGAACAAGTATATAACAGTGCTAGGAGACAACACTTCCACAATTAGAAGCTGGAAGTTTCCATTTAATTTTTATGGGAATGCGCATTAGGGTGGTCCAAAAATACATGTAAAAAAAAAGTAATGTCGGAATTTTTATGCTCTCACCCCCTAGGATTGTTCTATATCGAAAAAAGTATGCCCCTATTTTTTTTATTTTGAAATCAAAAAATATTTGAGGACGCTGAAAGCGCTAAAAGTTTCCATGTATTTGTATGGGAAAAAAAGAACTTTTCGTGGAAATGGTATAGAATTCTTGAACATTAATATTTTTCGATCGGAAGACTCTGTTTCTCTTCAGTAATAAAACCCAATTATTTATTTAACCATACATAAGGGAATGGCCATTTATTCTCCGATCCCTCATTCGACTTGCACTTTACGTTTCGGTGGCATACAGAAACAAGAGACGCACTGATTTCACTATGTTTGGGTAAGTACCATCGCACTCTTTACTCAAAAACGTTTCACCAACAAATGAGGTGTGGTCGCCATTTGCGAACCTTGCCTCTCTCGGTAAGTTAGTCTATCGGAGCAAATTGAAGAAGACACATATTTCATTACTAATGCTTGTAGAAAAGCGATTTCTTTTGTACTACTGTGTGGCTTCCATCTTTTTCTTTCGAAAGTGTTGGAAGTGGAGAAGGCCGCGCTGCTTCTTGTACTTCCAGAAGGAAAGAGGAAGCCAACCTGCAGGACCGGCGTTCCCCGCTTTCTATAGTTTCGAAAGAAAGAGGAAGCCATGTAGCGGGAGCAAAGAAATTTCCTCTCTAACGAAGAAAGCAGGAAACTCTTTGATGCAACAAATTGTAATGGTTCTTGGATGGCATAAGAAAATTTAGAAATGTCACCAGGAATCCTCCGAAAAGTGCTTGCAAAAATTTGATTTCCCCAATGTATATTCAGAAGCCAAGTGGCAACTACTTGATATCCTAATAAGAGCATACCTTCCAAGTTGTACGGCGGAGCCTAGCAATGTTGTGATCTACTCTGTACGCCCGTTGTAATCTGAGGATTAATTGATGTATAAAGGGTAGATTTGGCCATTAGGTACTCCCAGCCCTACAAATATTTTCCTTGCCGAACTTCAGACAGCATCTGACCCTCTGGAAATGCTGGTGGTGGACTTACAAATCCGATAGGATACTGTTAAGCATAAATGAATTGCATGTCCTGATCACGTACTGTCTACTCTGATGGCAGCAAGTTTGACCTAAGGATGGGAGTGGAGTTTACTCAAAGGAATTCTCACTCAACCTCAGCTTCCGTCCACCAAATCTCCGTAGCGTTTTTTAAGGAGGAAAACATAAATTAAAGTTTCTGCAAGATGCCTGATCGACACATATGGCCGAGGTTTAATTGGCGCAGACCTAGCGCTTTCCTCCACATGGAGCAACCGCTGCTCCGGAATCTAATCGGAGCTCTTACATGGCCGATTGATGGGAGTGCATGCTATTAGAATATGTAGAGCATTATTCATCGACGTTTATTCGTCTTATATTCTTTTTAGGGGCTCTCTAAACTGGATACAGAGAATATCTACAATTTTGCGCAATACATCATAGCAGCGACTTGGTTTTATTTCTAGGGTAAGTGGCGTAACGCAAAGAGCCTCTTACATAACTATATGCACAATGGGCAGCCTTTTCCACGTACTAAGTGCTAAATAATACCCCCTTTTTAATTTTCTACTACTACTACTCAAAGAGGTTTATTACAAATGCATTTTTCTTAAATTTAACTTTAATTCGAAAACGGCGATAGAAGTTTTATATTCCTGTGCGAATTTCGCGGGAATTTTGCATCGATGCGGAATAAACCATTCTCCCACAGCTTCTGCGAAACTGGCACTGCAATATTTTACTGCTACAGCCAACAGCAAACATTTTGTGTAATCAATGGCAACTAAAATGCAAACAAATTGATGAAAACGTTCTTGTGCACGCAATTCCTAACGCCTACACATTCATTATAATGGTAAGAGCCAAATGTGCAGCGGTCGCAAATCGCAAATCTGTGATTGAGGCTGTAAAATAATGGCCACCAAATGCGCCAAACGCCAGAAGAACGCACAGAAATCCCAAGTAAACAAAAAAAAATAAAAATCTAAAAGGAACGAACCGAGTGCCAATTGCCTGGGGCGACAATTGCGCAAAGTATTCGCAGATCTGTGTGGGTGTGTGTAAGCTTTGAATAAGCGAGAATGCTGCCAATTGCACGCAACTGCCTATTTATTCGCCACAAAGTGCCTACATACAATGACTGGCAACCCCTTGGGCGCACAACTCACTACATGTCCATGCATGTATATGCATGTGCAATATGCGCCGTTACGCTAACGTCGAGGAAAATGTGCATTTAAAATAAAATATTGTTCCAAGATATCAAACACGCAGCCATAAAAATGAGAGACAAGGCAGGTCGTCGTGAGCGGTGAATAACTACTGGATAAGAGACAAATGCAGGTGCGGGACGAATGTAAGCGCTGGAAAGTAAATTCATAGTATCCATGTACATAGTTATGTATATATAATATATACGTATGGTTGCAAGTATGTACAAATGTCGGCAATAGTATCTTGTTGTTCCCATAAGCATGTGAGCACCGAACAAAAGCAATCAAATTAAAGCAACGGATTTATATAAGCGGAGCTGAGGTTTAGCTGAGGTACAGTGAAAGCTCTCATAGTCGGACGCTCTAATAAGCGGGCATCTCTAATAAGCGAACACATTCTTGGGAACGAACAATATTTGGTTTTTTTTCCATACAAAATGCTCTCCCATGCACGGACTTTCAGTTAAACGGACGCGGACACTCAAAAATATCCAGCTATGGGCGGACGCGAAGCTCTAACAGCCACATGTTGACTCTTTCGCTTATATATATGTACATGTACATATGTATGAATATGTACACAAGAACATAGTTCATATTCGGAGATATTTTATTTTCTATAAAAAGTGTCGTATTTTTACAACGCTTTTATCAACTTGCAATGTTGTGGCTCCAGAAACTTTCAATGTTGTGGATCCAGAAACTTTCAATGTTGTGTGTCCAACACCATAAAACCTTTGCATTGCAAAGTTCCTATAAAAACGTCTAGTGCATAGGGCGACATCTGTAGTGAATAGGGCGAGGTAGATGANGCCCTCTTCTTTCTGCTTGATAGAAGCGGGAAATGAGATTTCTCGGTAGGAAAGAAAACGGCATAAATGTAAATTTATTCTTAATTCATCCTGTTCCTGTCTATTGAAGAATAAATATTATTTTAATTTAAAAAACAGCAATTTAAATTTTTTATATTTGAATTTGGATTTTATTTTTTACGAAATTCCCATAATCGGACATCTGTCATAGGTGGACAAAAAAGTAGATGACCATCGCTGTCCGCTTATTTGAGCTTTCACTGTATTTGAAAAAGGAAAAAGCGAGCCACAGTTACGAATACTACCAGCAAATGTGCAATACCTTGAATTTCGAGTACTGAATACTGACTGTAATCCAGAATACAATTTTTGTGCGGGTTCAAAAAATTTAGGTAATACAAAATGACAACTAAAAATGAAAACCCTAAATATAGTATTTGAATTATCTTCTAAATTACATAGTACCCGACTTTTATTTTGAAAAAGGTTGAGATCCGTCATTTAGTAAATAGCCTTATATAATATTTCTTAAATAGCTTTCTATAATATTTTACCATCATATATGTATAAACGCTTGTCAGTGTGCTCCAAATAGTGATGGCGCGATAAACCGCAAAGCCGATAATAATCGATTAAAATGGCGATGTAAGATATGCTCTCTGACGTCTACAATCAGAGCAGATAAATGTCCCACTGGAAGTTATTAAGTGAATAGCTGGTGAAAGTGTTATACCAAAATGTTCCAACAAAAATCAATTTTGGCCGAGAATAAGTTCGTCGGGTACGCTAGTAATGCTTATTTTGAAAGAGTAAAAGTTAGATCTTACAGGTACATATGTATTGATATATTTTTCATATCGCCGCGGAATATGTGAAAGCTCGAACTATGGATTTAACTCCCGTCATTACACACTCTGTACATCATTTCGTGTTACATCAGACGACACTTTCACCAATTGTTTTTTTTTTTTTTTGAATCCTCTTCGTTTATGGCAACTTGCTTCATCAGCAGCGATTTTCCACAGATTAGTGTGCAAAACATGGACTCTTACAGGATTGAGTGTAACATTAAATACATATGCACTTCAAAGTTTTGTGTCACTAAACATATATAGGTTTGAAACGTTTAAGGCAGTGTCACACGATTGTACATTTGCCTAAAATTTGGCGCAAATCTTATCTCAATCGTGTGTGTAAATGCATAAATATTTTTCTTTATCCCAATCACGAAAAACAATTTGTTAGAATTTTTGTTTTTGTACCATAGCCCAATATAAGAAATGTACAAATCTGTACAAATATTCCAATCGTGTGAAACTGCCTTTGAATTTATTTATTTTTTTTTTTATTGCACCATTAGAAAAAAATGGCTGTCACTGGCGAGACACGATTAAACGTTCCGAAAACTGTAAAGTGAACACCTAGGATATAATAAAAGAAATAAAATAGGGCTATATAGCAAAAACACACTAGTTATGAAGTTTTAGAAAAACCCCTAAAATATTTTAAAGCTTTTTTTGTCACGTGCGGGACATAATATAATTAATTTGATTATTTTTCTACAATGCAATGTTGCATGAAGGAAGATAAAGACATTTATTCACGTACTTAATAACAAGGTTTTTTTTTTTAATCATTTGTCAAATCTTTTGTAGACTACAACTCTTTTGTAAACTACAACTCGCTACAACACTTTATAAGTCCACTTGTACCCACTTGTGTAACCAAAACCTAGTTGCAAACCAATCGTATCGCTCGCCAACCCATTTGCAGCTAACGAATCTTAAAACCCCAAAATTCTGACGCTGCTCGTTACCCTCCAATTCAACTAACACGTTGTCTCCACCATAGACCACCTCAGCCCCACGCCCACTTTCCGTGTAACTTCTACAACTGTTTCCACTTAACATTCTATTTTTACTTCTTCAAACTTTTTTTGCGCTGCTTGACTGCTTCTGTGCCCGCTTTTCAGCTGTTCCCGCTTTGGCTGCTGAAGCTATGCATGTCTACTTCGTTTAGTTTTCTTTCTTCATTCAGAGCAGGGCATTGCAAAATGGTAATTTGGCAGCCAAACGATGGCTCTGTTTGCCGTCGGTTATGCGGGTACATGTGATTCAGTGAGGTTTATTTTACATGCACCCACACATACAGCCATACATACGTGCACACCACTCATCACATACACACACACACACACACACACACACACACATTGACAAGAATACTCTTACAAAATGCAAATGCCATTCGAATACAATATGCGGTGAATTCCCTTGCAAGTCGCATACTGCTTGTCTGTTTCTAAATCTCCTCTGCATAAAAATTTATATACTCTCTCTCCACCTCTCTGTAAAAAGTATACAGTCTTGCATTTTATTTTTTTTAACATTGGTTTCTTGCCTTCATTTTTATTTGCAGGTTCCATTGGGTTGTTGGCACACGTTTCGCTATGTTTGCATTATTAATTACAACAACAATTTCAACAAAGTTCTCATATTCTATATTGGCTGACAACACAAATATATGTATGCATAAAAAAAAAAAAGTTTTGCAACTTGAATTCGGAGACAATTAAAAATGTCACTCGCCTTTCAGTGGGACCATAAAATTCGAAGACAATGTACGCTGTGGTGCAATAAAAGGATATTCGCTTGCAGACTAAGACGAGTAAGAAGAAGAGGCGGATTCATAAATAAGAGCATTGAACAGGTAAGCGCATAAAATTTTGCGATGTCTCGCAGTTGGATAATTTTAAAGCATTGCAAATTTCCATTTTGTTTCGACTTTGTACAATTATTAATTAATTGGCTGGTTTGTTGGCACATTAACTTAGCATTGGTCCAAGGCTCAATCCACTGTTTTGATAAACTTGCTCTGCAGCCTCAGATATTACATGCTGCCGCGACTCGTTGATATCTTCAAACTGCTTCCTTACTTAAGTTTTCGATGAGTTTACTTATATTAGTAATGGAATTTCGGAAATCCACGTAAGAGTGCTGGGCACTAGCAAAATTAAGGCAATACTATCTTCGTTGCTTATATCCGCGATATGTATAAAGAAATCAACAAATAAAGTAAGAGTTTTGGAATAGAAATTATATTCGAGAACATGGCGAATGTGCAGTAATGGGCTTTTTGGCATGAGGAATCCATTTTTGCATTTTCATAAAATTTCCACCAGAGGGCGCAACAGTGAAAATTTTCAAATTTTCTACGAAGCCTATTTTCGCAATTTGGCAAACTCTAAATTGGTTTTAGATGCATGGTTTCTTTAGCAAATTTGCTTAGAATTGCACTTAAAATACACCTGCGATATCCTTAGCAAAAGTTTAAGTTTATTTTTGTAAGAACTCTGATCTAGTGAGTAAGTACTTAAGGTCAATGAACTTTCGAACAAAAAAAAATTGCCTGCTAGAGACAATAATATCGACATATTGCACTTTAAGATCCGGTTGCACATGCCAAAGATATGACGACGAATCTTACCCCTAAGTTCGGCCAAGATCTCAAATATTTCTTCGAAATTGCCTTACAAAAGTACTTTAGATTTAGGAATGTACGCTGAACCTTTTTTCAGTCCGGTCCAGTGTATACCTATGTGGGACCGATAATAAATTATGCTTTTAAAAAATCATTCGGTCGAAAACTCAGAATGAAATGTGAATGAAAAAATTCTTTGCAGTTAAAATTATTTCGAGTCAAAATTCCTTCATAAAAAATAATGAGCAAAAGCAGTTAATATACGGTTAAATTTTTAGAAAATCTTTTATCTTCGTCGTGAGTTAAGCTTTCAACTCGCCTTTCAAATCCTTAATAAGTTTTTTGTAACCCTAAATTTCACTTCCCAACGACAGCTTTTAGTCGATGATACCCAGTCTCAATATTGTGTTCTGGGGAGGGGAAGACTTGTTGACTCATCGTGCACTTACCAAAATATTGGTGAATATTTTAGCTGAGATTTGTCTCCAAATATGTATGTATTTATTTCAAACCACACACAAAAATTGTTTGTATATGCATCTTCAAGAGGGTTATATAAATACCGTGACCATATTTATGGGAGCCGAATACGGGACAAAAAGTAATTTTTCAAATTTTTTCCACAACAGCTTACAGATCTTAAAGCCTTCTTTAATAATCCTAGATGTATTAGACCTAAAACAGTATCCTTTTAATAAAATTTGTAGAATTATTTTCTCGAAGTTTTTACCCTATAAAATTTGTTAAAAAAATTCATTAAATTTAAGTCGCTAAGGCTTAACATTAATTGTTGGCATTTTTTTTTTTTTTGTTGACGGTGTTATGCATTTTTTTTCATACAAAAAAAGTATATTCGACCATTTTTTTGAAAGATAAGCAAATGAGCAGCACTTTTCACTCACACTTTATTATACTCAATTTTAGTTAGTTACAAAACTGCAAAACAAATTTTTTTCTGAAGATTCTAATTAAAAAATTTGAAAATTTGGTGAAACATTGCAGAACTAATTTGTATAGTTTTTTGCACAAAGTTGGAAATTTGGTATTATATGGTTTTTGATAGGTAAAGAGCGTTACTTTCATAAAATAAATAATACATATTAAATAAACTAACAAAAAATAGCCAAAACTTGCTGAAATGTCGATTTCTTATTTCTATTTTGGTCACTGCATGTATGCCCTGATTCGAATCAGAGGCATTCACATTAGAAAATAATAACTGTTTATGGAAAAAATTACTATCGTATACCAACATTACTTAGAACTCGTTCATAGGCATGCCATTTTAATGACCTGTTAAGCCGTCAAAACACCGAATACGGGACAAATACTGGACAAATACTGGACATTAAAAGAAATACAGAACATTTGGCGTCGCGTATGAAATAAATAAATTACCAGAACAATGGGTCAAAAAAGACGATTGTCCCGTATAAAACAGGACGGTTGGTCACCGTATATATAAACGATTGCAGTACTCAATTGCAGTACGAATTTTTGTATGACAAAATCAGAAAACCATATGGATAAATAAAAAAGTGGTTTTCCCATTTTTCCATACAGAATTTTGCTATACAGAGAGAGAATACAGAATCTTGAAAACGATCTCCACCATTTAATTTAAGATTAAAACTTAACTTATCTTAAAAATTGCAAGATTGTCTCCAGAACTGACTTATTTACGAAGCCATTTAAATAATAAGGATGTCTATAAATACAACTAGTGAAACCGCATGGCCTTGAAATGCCCAAATTTGCGTGCCATATTTCATCTAAATCCGCGCAGCCGTTTCTTAGTGAATCACCTGTACCGATAGAAAAAAATTCTAACTTCAAAAAAAAACCATCAAATATATCACACATCTACAGACCTTTATTTTAACTTCTCATTTTTGAAATCCGAAAGCATGGTGTAAACGTAATGACCTGATAGTATTTTTGAACTAAAGGCGTCTTACATCTCTTTCGCTAAATTTTATATTAAGTTTAATTTGATTTTTTAAACATATGGCAACCACGGTATATATAGTTCAGAAATAAAGCCTTTCAAGCTCATTTTGATTGATCCCCATCTTTTAGTAATTAATTTAACTTTTTTAATACGTAAAAAAATTTATATTTCTTAAGTACTCTTTCGTTTGGCACCCATATTTTAATATTTCAAATAACCCGTTCGACTTTTCAAACCGGTAACAACTCTCCTAAATATATTTCAGAACTAAGACTTTTCCAACTTATTAAATAATTATTAATTTATTAATATAACTTTTTAGATACGTGGCAACCCTCTTCAAACATTCCAATTGTTTAAACTAGGGTTTTTTTCAGACACTTCCAAACCGCATATAACTTGTATATACGTTAATTTGATTAAGTTTTTCGAACAGGTGGCAATGCTCTTCAAAAGTATTTTCAAGCTAAAACCTTGTTAACTCTCTTTCGGGTAACATTGCCATACACATTTAATTTAACTGACGAATTCGTTCGTTTTTTTTTTAACATGTGGTGACATACATAGATAGTTCAGAAATAAAGCCTTTTCAAACAAATTTTGATTGACACCCATCACAAAATACAAATATATATGAATTAAGTTAATTTTGTGTTATTTCCAAATTAACTGTAGAACAACTTTAGTTATTCAGAAAAATTGATCAAAAGATCTTTGGCACAGCATAACGACTACAGCTCAAAGCTTACCATAAGCAATTTACCGCTGCAAAGCTATCTCCTAAGCAGCTAAAAACTCATCTTTACACCTCAACTTAATCGGCGCCATTATCCAGTAAAATGGCGATATTATAAAATATGCAGTTCGAGTAATATTTAGTATGCACGTTAAGCACGAAGACCACAAGAAACTTGACAGGATGAAAGCAGCTGATGGAAGATGGAAAATGAATAACGATGACAAGATGATAATACTTATATATACTTATGTCGGTATGTATGCATATACACATCTGCACAAGCAAGCCATCATCAGTTAATTTTCTACTCATTTACCTGAGATCTCCACACATACGCCGTTTATGAGCATTTGCTATGCCTGGACTTGCTTGTGTGCACTCTCAAGGAAGAGGTGTCTCTAAGCATCCACTCAATTGAGCCGTAAAACAATTTTCGTCATGATGTTTGACGAATTCTGCACAAAGGGTATGCAAATATGGTTGGTATGCCTCAAGAGCTCATCATTAAATTTAATAATGCATGCCATTTATTTAGGGTGACTAGGAAATGAATACCGCAATTTAGGCTTATTATTATTTTACTCACTTTTCCTCGTTTAAGTTGTTGACTTGAAAATAGAGCCAAAAATAAGATATGAATAATACCTACATATACATATACATAAATAATGATGTACTCTACTCAATTAAAAAGGGAGGATCTTAAAAACAAGGTCAGCACACTTCGTATACACATTCATACTTTGAGCGTCATAACCAAGTATACACCTTGTTTTAATATAATATTCACAGTTGTTTTAACGAACAATTTTTTGCATTAACTATACATTTAAGGAAACATAATTAATTCTATAATATAAACCATGTAAATGAAGGGACACCGGTGTTTTTAATATCCCTTTCCTGCCAAAATGCTAACCATACTTAAAAATCTACATTTCAGTGTGTAATCCTCAGTTTAAAAGTATTTATGTAAAAGCAATTTATATTTACAAATTAACAAATGCTTTCGCATGCACATTAGGGCGGGTAGAACACCACAAAATATTTGATACGAAAATTGTATAGGTCTTAAAAGGTGATATTTTAGTACCTTATTCTAAAAAAACCCTGGCTTTCTGCGACAATATCTTCAGTCTGCGGAATGAGTTTGAAAATTTTAAAATTAGAGTGAGAATGCCAATTCTGAAGATATTCTCTCTGGCAAACAGGAATTCTTTTCTAGAATAAGCGTTTAAAATGGCACCTCTTAAGACCTATATAATTTTCTTATGAAACATTTTGTGTTCTTCGACCCGCCCTAATGCACATGCATACATAAGCGCCGATTTTTAATTAAGAAGCTTAAAACATATTTAACAACAGCAAACAGGGAGTGCCATTAAATAAAAATACTCGTAGAGAATAAAACAAAATCGTAAGAGCTAAAGTAAAACAAAAACAGGAAAAGAAATAGAACCAGAGGATTTCAACTTTTTTTAATTTCAAAGAAAGAGATAAACTTTGACAAAAGGAAGTGTGTGTGGCAAATTTGTGCGTACAGACGTGATTAGCATATGTATGTATGTAAACAAAACTATACACAGGAAAAGGGTGCATCAAAATTGCTCTTCGTTATTTTTCTGAATATAGATTAGTTACAAAATGTTCCACAATGTGCCATGTTCCAAATCGGAATAGAGATGACAATTATTTCCCAAGGTGCATCAGTCTGCAATTTATGATACTCCGGGGGTTCTACCTACAAAGCCTGCATTCCGTGTCTACAGAAACCCGCATTTTATTCGATTGGTACTTTAACTTACAGTGCCCTGTGAGGTAAGATTTAAGAGTTCTAATACGAATCCGGCCAAGTCCAAGGGGTCACTAAGAGCTATTTAGTTATTATTATCAAACCATGGTAATAGTTCCCAAGTATTGTCAAAATTCGGGATCTATCTGTGTAACTCAACGAACTGTCTAAATAAAACGTGTTCAGGCTAATCTATAAGGCAGGTTTAAACTTACCATTTTCTCATACGGAAAATGTTTTATACCGCAGTCCGTCAATTAAGAATCAAGATAAATACAGGTCAAAGGAGTTCAAACAATCAGAAGGAAAAATTTCACCGAAGATAGCCAAGGCCAATATGCACCAGCGTACCAGGAAGTTCTGAGTCTATATTCATGTCTATGATTAGGCAACAGTTACACGAAATAATAAGAGTAAGCACGGAAAGCCTATTTGAAGCAAAGCTTAAGGATTTGAAAGTTAAATTATTATCAACGACGATGTGCCCCTCTGAGAAATTACTCGAACTCGCCAGCGAAAATATCGATTTCAAATTTGGACTCAATGGACTCTGCATGAGAGAATTAGATGACCTGAACAACAACAGTCCTTAAGATATTAATCCATGCTGCGAGTATTATATCCGATGCCCTATTACAGGCATGCAGGCTCTTACTGACTTCGGATCCTTTTTTGAATAGCAATAGGCACATCGATAGGCCCCTCTTTTATTATTTGGCACTACAACCGTGCATCGCTTTGGGCCAAGACCAAAAAGCTTTCCCAATTGCCTCTCTGCTGTGCGAGTTTGCGCCAGTTGCTCATCCAGAGTGCCGTCAGGTCGTTCTCTCGAAAGCACCCAAATACTTCTCATTTTTGTTCGACATCTTCCACGTATCTGCGCCGTATAGAAGAACGGGCATGATGAGAATCTTTTAGAGCGTAATTTTTGTTCGTGGAGAGAGGGCTTGGCCTTACAACTGCTTACATAGCCCAAAGTAGCACCTGTTTGCAAGAGTTATTCTACTCTTGATTTCCAGGCTGACGTTGTTGGTGGTGTTTATGCTAAAATAAAGGTAGACAAAGTCCTTCACTACTTCAAAGTTTTAATTGCCAACAGTGACGTGTGTCCCGAAACGCGTGGACTCTTTATATGTTGCCGGAAGGTACTTTATCTTGTCTTCATACACCGTTAGACCAAAGCCTTTAGCTTCTTTTTCTAAACTAAAAAATTCTTCCCGAACAAATATTTTTGCTGGATGGGTAGACAGTCTGCTGGAATCTGCAATAATAACAATTCAAATATTTTAGGCCAGCTTTTCGGCACAAACGCCAGTCTGTGCTTCGGCGGCGGCAAAGCCTTATTCTAAGAAATTCCCAATCTCCAGCATTACCGAAAACACCCTTTATACATTATGAAATTGAGAAAGAAACAGATGACTATCGTAAGAGGAGGTGGTTGCTTGTTGCTAATACAAATATTGTTCTTTCAGCATTTTCATAAAGCAGCATCACACTTCAGTCACGTACCTGCCACAATAAATGCCCAAATTGGTAGGGGAGTTTATCAACGATGAGCAAAAATAAGTAATTATTTGCAAGCACCAAAAGTTGTTTGCTTGTTACAAGCGCTAAAAAGTATACATATGTACATATGTATACATGTATGTATGATGGTCATGTCCAATTACATGGAAATCTATGTGCCACAGTGTGCGCCTGCCTTCGAGTACTATTTGAGCTGTTTAGATGTTGCCTAAGCTTAAATATTAACGGCTAACTTTTTGCGCAAGAAATCCTATATGGAACCAGAGTCTAACACACACTCAGTTACAGCAACACAGCAACTTGTTACTTGTTATTCGAGTATGCGTATCTACTATTCGTTTAAAAACATGCTTTCCGCATTTGCGCCAAAAACAAAAGCACAAATACGTGCGGTTGTGCTATAAGCTGCCCCAGCTACTCAGTATCATCTCCATTAAAATGCAGCAAGCAAAAGTAATCAAACATAAATTTTGCTCATACATGTAATTACCGTAATGACAGCTGAAATTATGTACACAAACATATACCGACGAACGCGCATGCAATGAACGCTGTCACAAGCTTTAGATGAATATCAGTATCAGACAACAATTTGCTACAACGCCAAAACAAAAACAAAAACAAAAAAAAATAAAAATAAAAAATAAAAAAAAATGTTTGGAAGAAATCAACTTTGCGGTGGTGGTTCATGTAACTCTAATCCCGCCTGCCTAAATCGGCATACATCAACATACATACACGCACGATAGCCGTAAGCACCGCGCTGCCATACACTTTTTCGCCTACATACATACATATGTACGAGTAGTATGTGTGCTTGGGGTCATACGCATAATTTATTATCCTGCGGGTTGTATTACAGGATAAGCTTGTATGTTTGCATGGAATTTTGCTGTTTGCTGTTCTATCTCCCTTTTGTCTTTCTCTCTCTCTTCTACTACTTTTTCTATACTTGTATAAATGCTTTGCTGGAGCTGTTTTTTTTTTATTCAAGGGAATTACATATACATCTTTTCTTTATTATTTGCTGTAACTTACTTTCGCACCGCTATCAGGCATCACCGAAAAGTTTGTTAAAACGCAAAACGAGAATTTGTTGCGGTGCGACAAAAAAAAAAAATGGGAGTAAATTGTGTAATTTATGAGGTGTTTTTGCTGCTTCAGTCACGTTTTTTTTTTTTACTACAAGTAATATATTGAAGTTAAGCGCATCATAAGCGACAGTCAATTGGTGCTACATATTAGCTGACTTGCTTAAACGTTTTGGATATAAGTTATGAAGTAATACCTAGGTTAGCTTAGCTTGAAGCGGCTGCCTTCATGCAACGTAGGAAAGAGGCACACAATTGAGAGCTCATACATATTTAAAAACGTCTGATCCAAGGGGACGTTATTAAAGGCTCCTTCTATATCTAGAAAGATACTAAATTTTAGCTCCTTGTAGGCCAAGGATTTCTTGATACCTGAAACGATTATATGTAAAAAGTGCGGTTTCCACAGATAATTCTGTTTCATAATTCCCCGAATAAAAGTTAAATATCACAACTTGAATTAATTAGAAATGTTGTTATTTATGTATATGTATGTACACATATTGTTTATTTGTGTCTAATAATTAAACTATTTAAACATTTAGCAAATACAGCTTTCGTGGACAATGGAAGCACTTAAGTGCATCAACACGATAAACGCAGATGTGAGTGTCGCCTTTGTAAATGCATGCAATAATTCTTGGCTAAAACTAATGAGAATATACGCAAACACTAACCGCAAGCTAAGCGACAACAAACCACCAATCATGCATGCAGTAACAATGCGGGAAGCACATACATATGCAAGTAAACATAATACCGTTCATAAATGCGACTTCATATTGCATTTGTGTGGGTGCTAGAACAAAACGTTGCGCATACGCCACGTACTCTCAATATACCTTGCTGGGTATGTATGTATGTACATTAGGGAGTGGATTTTGTTATACATATGTATATTTACGTTATTTGAAAATTTCTATTATTTAGCTCATCGCTATAGTTACTAACCGACTTCACCAAAAAAAGGAGAACGTTATCAATTCGTCGGAATATTTTTATTTTTTTTTATGTATGTTACCGCATAACTTTGAACCACGTTAACTGATTTGAATAATTCTTTTTGACGTAGAATATTATCGCGTACAAATTTTATATAAATTTATCAAATATCGAGTATTTTAAGGCAAGACATTAAAAAAAAATTAGCAATTTTTTTTATTTCCGAAAATCTCGAAAAAGACTCGAATGATTTTGTTTTTGTTTTCCCTAATCAAAAATGCAAGCTTTTTCCATTCGTTTGGTATATGGGAAGTATTGGTTGATATTTTCTAAGCATGTTTATTTTATTGAAATATGTATATAAGTATAAATAATTTTCCATACAAAATCACTTGGTCATCATTTTGCAAACACGTTCTTGCGCTGGAAGTGAGAGAAGGAGACAAAAAGTATGTGTGCGTATGTATGTAGGTATTTCGGATTTTGGGTAACAGATGTTTTGTCGATATTATTATCGAAATTTTTATCGATATTGTTATTGATTTTGCTATCGCTATTTGCGCAATTTATCGATATAATAAACGATATTTTTTATCTATTTTGTTATCGATGTTTTATCCATTTTGTTATCGATTTTGTAATCGATTTTTTTATAGATTTTATAATCGATTTTGGTATCGATTTTTTTATCGATATTTTATCTATTTTGTTATCGCTTTTGTTATCGATTTTGCTATCGATATTATTATCGCTTTTGTTATCGATTTTGCTATCGATATTATTATCGCTTTTGTTATCGATATTTTTTTCTTAGAGTGTGCTTTAATTTTTGACTTGGATGTGCTCTTACCATACCTCGTATTGTACGTTTAAATTTAGAAGACCAAGACGAAGGCGCTGGACTGTTCCAGGGCGCGAAATACTCAATTCGTCGTCGTGCATAAAACCCTACGTTTAGGCGCCTTAAAAAATTGTGACGCCATATTTTCCAACTGAATGCTGGAACAACAAGCAGTTCATGCCGGTTTTTGAAAAAAAAAAAAACCAAATCGTCACGAGCGATGGTGCACTTTTCACTTAACCCTCTGCGACCTACGTGACTAAAATTTCACTATTTTGCTGACGTATAGCCTCTAAAACACCAATTTTCTAGATCAAAATATACATACATATACATACATATTTTAGATATTTATTAATAAACGTTTGCTATTTAAAGTGGAAACTCTATCATTATTTTTAATACTTTTAAATGAAATAGTCATATCAACAATCTATATGACGAAAAATATGAGGTTTTAGTACTGACACTACCAATTGAGTGACAGAGGTTAAACTAACGCTAACGCAGTCATCAGACCGTACTTCTTCGAAAACGACGCCGGTAATGCCGTTACGTAGAACGTTACGTGATATGAGAGCAAACTTTTGTACACCTGAATTAGATCACATAGGCTTGGAAAATATGTGGCTTAAAGGGGACAAGTGACACAGTCACACAGCGCATGAAAAAATCTTGCGATTTGACACCATTCTACTCTCTAGGACTACGGGAAAAATCAAAGCAATATAGGTATTCTGGCGAAAACCACAATTAAGTCTAAATTTTTGAACTTTGGTTTTAATATAGCCACGCCCATTTCTAGAATATTCATTTATTGAAAAAGTTGTGGAACAAATGTTGGAAACGAAGCGATATTCTGCCGAATTTCGCAATAAAATCTGCGCTTTGCTTTCTTCATTCCTGCAATTGCCACGCCCATTTCTCGGAGATTGTCGCCTTAATGAAAAATCTTGCCGCACAAATATTTTACCTGGATAGGTACTCTATCGGAATCCGCAATAAAATGTTACTTTTTGCAAAAACCCGATGTTTAACACTTTACCAAATATATCTCAACATAAGTTTTCGAAAACAAATAACAAAAAATTCGTGATTTTCACAAACTAACCCATCTCGTCATAAAGAAAAATATTTTAAAATAGTTCTTCAAAAACGCCCATTTATTTAAATCCCTAATTTACTGGTCTTCACTATGCAAACCAACTTCAAAAAGTTCAACTGTTAATAGCTAAGTTAGCTTTAGGACAATCTTGACCATCTTATATGAGAAAAAGTTAATCTCATTTAGCTTTAAGCCGACGTTAATATGATCTACGATGGGCAGAACCCGAGATATAACGATTTGAAGAAGTACATGATTAGTCAGAATCACGAAAAAATTCAAACTTTGACAGACCATATCTCCGAAGAAAAAAAAAATTCCTCGAACACGTGTTAGTTTATTTCATGTAGAGAACCCATAAAAAAAAAATTTGAAGGCTATCGAAAGTGTGACACCAAATTTGGTGTCCAAAATGAAAAAGAATGTCTCATATATATATATGTATATACTGTACCTATGTTTGTATTGGATTTTCACAAGTTAAGCGCGTAGGGGCTGAAGAATTGTTTAATATTTGCTCAATAATAATCTTCTTAATAGTTTTGTAGCAAAAATTTTGGCTATAAGACATCTGCTTTTATGTTCCACTAGCAAATATCCGATGTGCTTAACAGAGAATTTTTGAGTTGTTACTCCCTCCCAAAACTAGTATGGCTTCATTCATAAGGTGGACTTCAAGAGCTTTATGAAGTGAGATTTTCACAAACATTTTCTATTTATGAGAAATACTTTATTTGTTATATATAAGGGTCTTAGTTAAAATATAACTCGATTCTGCATATCGGTAACTTTCTTTAAAGGTGTCTTAATTCAGTATTTACCTTATCCTATCATTTTAACTGAATACAATTTTTCAAATAGGTGGCAACCCGCTATAAAAATTTCTTGCGCAGTAAACATTCTAAAACACTTTTAATTTTATACCCATATTTTAATATTTCATTTATTTTATCAATTTGGTAATTGAGTACAATTTTTGAAAAAGGTGGCAACCCTCCGCAAAGATATCTTTGCCAAGAAACTTTCCTAAACCCCTACATTTTGATACCCATGTTGCAATATTTAATTCTTCTTATCAATTAAATCAAATTAAAATATTCAAAACAGGTGGCAACCTTCGGTACAAATATTTTCGATTGTAAGCCTTCTGAAAAGTCGTTCTTGTGACAGCCATATTACAATATTTACTTCATCTTATTAATTTACTTAAAGTGCAATTTTAAATCCGGTGGATATATATATATCTATATTAAGTTAGGCTCTTAGCAATGCATCGGTGAAAACTGTATTCGTTTTCATGCATTAGTTTTCGAGTGATGCGCGTACAAACATACATGAGCAAAGGGCTCCATAGTTGCCTTTTACTCTGTATTTTTATACTGGATTTTGTTAGAATAACATGTTATGGATCTATCAGCTTGTAAAAGGTAGCCAGATTTATTAAGAAATTCTTTTCGTCAAACGTCCGAACTCCTTTTTTAGTCGCATTAACTACAGTAGTCGCATTAACTACAGCGATTATTTTAGTTATCTACATTATAGAAACATTTTATCTTCAATAAAATAACACTTAATGAATTCCATTGTAGGAAAGGCAAAAGTAGCCTCTGTAAATAAGGAAATTTCTTAAACTTAATTTTCTCGAAAATACTAAACTCCATAAGTAGGCACTCTAATCCATTCAAACATTCAAACAATAGCCACATATATTTCAAATGTTTGTATATAATGCGGGCACTTAATGCACTCTAATATGATAAAGCACGTTTTCAACTGGAAGCATAAATCAAGCGGAAGTGCTAAACTCGTAAGCAAAAACAAAAAGAAAACGAAAATTGCGAATATCGCAACCGCCATAAAGAAATGGTAAATGGAAAACTATGCCAAAGAAATGAAAGAAAATTGCAGAAATAAAAATATATCGCGAAAAGGTAGGTAAAATAGCGCAAAACTAATTTTTTGTGAACAAAAAAAATATATTCAACTAAAGCACTGTGATGGTGGTAATGCTGAAAAAGTAGCTGCGCTCCTGAAAATAAGGCAAACCATATGGATTTGAGCGACAAAAATAAATGTTGCAGATATGAAGAAAGCATGCAGCAGCGCAAATGCAAGACGTTGCATGGAAGAGAAAAAGTTACTTCTTCGAAATTTAGTGCGATCACGCCTCGTTGAAAGGTAATGGCAATATGTGGAAATTAGGAAGGTGTAAAGAAGCATAGAGCTTTCTTAGGAGCTTGCAGTGGTGGAATACATATGTATGTATATGCACGCAACTTTGTATACAAATACTACTTACCTTTGTATGTATATAGCTGTAAGTAAGTGGAGTTTTATGCATTTGCTTCGAATACAGCTAAGTATTGCCCACAAAAGGTTACACATGCGTTTAAAAAATACTTTCATATATGAAAACAAACCTGTGCTTAGTGTGCCATACCAACACATACATTTTTGTCATTTTCTGTTTTTCGTAAAAGATAACATTTTTTTTTTTTTTTAATAAAACATATATGAAGGTGGTGCCAAAACCAAACAAAAACGAATTATCTACCTTTTACACTTCTTAGCCGTGGAACAATTTAAGCAGCAAAAATTACAACCAACTAAAGCCAGCGCTCGAAAGCCAACTGTCAGGAGCCAAAATGGCGCAGTACATCACTGAAGTCGCTAGAAGGCAACAGCTAAATTTCGCTCTACTTGGCTGGCACTTATTACATATGTATGTATGTATGTGACATAAAATAATGCTGGACACTTTCCAGAAAATTCTGCTGAATATTGCCTACATTTAACAAAGTAGACGTTATTTTTTTTTTACTAGTTATGTTTATATTTAGTTAGAGGTATACAGCTCTAGATTGTTTCTCTTATTGTAAATTTACTTTTATTTTTGTTTTCCTTTCTTTTACGAATTACGGGGCAATTCTATCTAAGATATTTGAAAGTATTTTTTTAGACAATTGAAGGACAGTATGCAAGAGAGTTTCCTTGTGAATTCTAGCTACTATCTTGAAAACTCTTTTCTGACTTCCGAAAGGCTAATTAAACGATAGGCTAACGAGGAGGTCTTAGCGTTTTTGTCTTTTTCATTCAGTAATAAGTTGTCTACAATTTAAATAAAATAAAAATATATACATTTTGCTAAACACTAAAAACTAAAAATTAAAAAAAATTTATTAAAAAAAAATTAAAAAAAAAATGTTTTCCTGTGGAATGCTGTCGCGCACTACTAACCACCACACCACAGCTGCCTCCATAAAATAAGTTCTTAAAAATATAATAAAATTAAAAAAAAAAAATACTTAAAAAAAAAATTTACAAATTAAAAAAGGGCAAGAAATACAAAAAATTTTAATAACTAAAATAAAGAAAAAGGCTTAAATTAATTAAATTAGTTGCAAAAACTAACTAAAATTATAAAATAATAAAACAACAAAAATTAAAAAATAAAAATAAAACTAAATTTAAATTTAAAACTAAAATCTAAAAGTAACAAGTAAGAAAATCTATGTTCGTGCGGAGCCAAACATTAAATACCCGACGCAAGTATTAAATATATGTTTTTCACCTTTCCGAAAACTACCGCTACATGGTAAGCCCCCTATTTTAAACATCTCTTCGATAGAACGTTCAGTTAGACATAATGAGATAAACTTATATAGTCATACTAGCAATTACCCGGCGTGCTTCGCTGCGCCTTAAATGTATTTTTGTGTTGTAACTCTCCCCCTAAGCTCTTATGGCCTCATTTACAAAATATTTTTAAAGAACTTTATGAAGTTAGATTTAAAAAAANTTTTTGCAAAACGTGCAAAGATACACACATGAAATTTCTTATGTGCACCCTCCACATAGACCCCAATCACCCCTGAAAATTTCTTTGATATCGGGCAAGCCGTCTAGGAGGAGTATGCGAACAGGAAGTTTTGCCACTTAATTTTATATATATAGATGTGGGCGGTATCACGACCATTTTCCATGAGCAATCCAAACTAGAGGGGGAAAGAAATATAAATTTACAGAGCCGGATGAAGTGTGGCCAGGTGCCTGGGGAAAGGCTGAACCGTAAATATTGAACTTAAACGATTTTTCTTATTTTCAGATCAAAACAAGTTACACTTTCATAACCATGGAATTACGTGTCTTTTTTGAGTTACTCAACTACTAGTCTGGTATAAAAAATTACCCCACAGTTACGGGTATATGACAAAGATTCCTAAAACTAACAAATTTGAAAAAATAATACTAAGCTTTCTTTTGGGTTTGTGGATGCAGGGTTTAAAATACAAATATTATGAAAAAATTGATTTTATGGAATTGAGACAAACAGTTTTGATGGGAGGATATATCAAAATTTAAGAGTCGCTTAAAAAATTTTTATTAGTAGGTCTCATTGACTGGCATACAAAAGTTAGCATTCACAGAAAATACTACTTAGAACAACAGTTTTGAATTCTTAAGAGACGAGGCTTTCAATATATTTCTAAGTAACTAATTATGTACATCCAACCACTTTCTGTAGGCATTGGGTATAAAGCAAATAGCTAAGCTAGCATGAATTTCTCGACTTATTTATTTTTCGTATTGAAACACTAAAATGGCCATCAACACCAATATCTACAAACACAATCGCACATATGTATGTATGCAACCAGGCGCATATTAGTCGCACATTCACATTACCACTATCATAAAAGACTTCTCCTTTTTGCGCTTATAACAGGATAACGAACCATATCCAATGCAACGAGGTCTGCATATGAACTCGTTAAAACCAAGGACAACAACACAAAATTGCGAACTCAATGCTGCCGACAGTAGCAACAATAGCAGCCATTACGCAATAACAGCAAAAAAAAAGCACCAACAATATTAGCAGCATAAATCAGCAGCCACTGCTATAGCAAATAAGGATGCACAGGAACTGTTGGCGGTTCAGATGATCCGCTAAGAAACGTATACATAGGTAGTTTACGTACGTAAACAACATAAATATGCGAGTTTCAATGATGTATGCTTCGAATGCTAATCACAGATGCACAAGCAACAGACATCATTTTCACTAACTAGTTACCCCGTCATCAACGCATTCGAAAGAAAGGGAAAAGGGCTGATACGGACCAAAATATTGCTTGTGCTTTCAGTGTACGTTTTCTTTGGTTGGTTTTGGTTGATTGGTTCTGCCGTCTGCTTCATTTCTGGTGTGTGCGTCAAATTCATGCTGGTGTTGGATCATCTTAAAAGGATTTGCAACTTAGCAAAAAAATGGTATGCGTATGGTTATTTGTTTAGTGCTTGTCGTGTGTAATTCACCATTTAACGCATACATATGGACCGGGCGTTGTCAGAGGTATGTACTTAAAAAAAAAAAAAGTTTGCCAGAAGCCCCTGAGTTTGAAGTATTTTTGCAATTCAATTGGGTAAAAAATCTTGCCCTAACCTGGCGGTCACCTTTTTACATTTTTCGTCATATCTTCGACATTTACAATGGGATCTTAAGGTCTGAATATTGATGTGCTTCTCTCGTTGAGACATTTTTTTTTTATGAGAATTCATTGGCCGACCTCAATTACCCCGTTCTAGTACTTAACCACCGAATCGCATTTCCTACCACCCAAACGTGAAAACTTGTACAAAGCATGTCTTGGCGTATGCTGTGATGTACAGTGGTCAATTTTTCGAAAAAACCTGGAAAAAGATAGTAGATTCGTATGCATAACCATCTAATATCGTCAAGGAGGATCTACTGCGTAGCGTTGTGTCGCTTTCAACTTTTCGTAAAGAAGATTTTTCGTTGTTGTTAAAATTGTGGTATTGTCTTCCAAAATAACAGTTTTCAGTTTTCAAGCATCCGTTCATTGACATTGTAATCTAAAGTATATAAAACAAAATTTTCCAGTGTTACGCTATCTACAAATTGACGTAAGGTATAAAGCTATTCACGGTTTGAATGTTTTTTTTTTTTTGTTGACTCATTATGATGGATTAGGAAAATAGTTACGAGAGTGGTCGAGATGAACGCCCATGGGCTTTATTTCCCAAAAAAAAAGAGAATCAAAGCCCATTCGGCGTTATTTCCATTTCGAAGGCGAAATAGCGCCCACCTTTACCAACGAGCAATAATGGCCCGCGGGAAATGAAGCAGTTTAAATGGAAAATGATTTTTTTTTATTTTCTGTCAATTTTCATATATATATCTGTGTTCGTATGGAACAGTAGCTTATGTCGAAAGGCTGGTTTTCGTATAATGCGGCATTCGCAGCACACGATTGCGAATGGCTCATTGGCGCTGAGCCATTGAAAAGCTATACAACAATACTAGCAAGTCAATATTCTTAATAAGTCTCATCAAAAAATTTCTTGTCGTTTAAAGAATGAAGGTAATGCCGCATTATACTAAAGCCAGCTTGTGGACATAAGCTACTATTCCATACGAACACAGATATATGTATTAAAATTCAAAAAATTAAAACCACTTTTCATTTACATTGCTTTCGTGAAATTAGCTGGTAATTTATTGTCGTCATAAAATTTTATTTTTAGGTAATAACAATTTTTCCAAATATTATTGACTTCTGTAACCGTTTAAAAACGTTTAGTTTTTCAAAACCGAAACCGTAAGCGTTACTTATTAGGCGCTGTAATCGCCTAAAAGGTTTTGGCTGAGTTCAATAAGGCACGCCAGTCGTTTCTCTTTTGTGCCAACTGACGCCAATTGGAAATGCCAAGTGAAGCCAAGTCCTTCTCCACTTGTCCTCGTCTACCACGCGCTTTGCTTCCTTATCTTGGCTTAACTTAACTTGGAAGAAGCAAAACAGACTTCACGGTTTCTGTTACCGTTGATACATACGCCAGCACGCTCTTGTAAAAAATTGTTCCTGAGCGGTGCAGTTCTGCAGCTCTTATTATCTTTTCCAACATTAGACGCGACTAAATACTCTAGGAATAATGATCTTCGCAACATGTGAACCAATTTTCGGCTTCACGCGAATTACTACAACCTTGTATGTCTAACTTTGGCTATTCGCAGGCACAGATGTGCGGGTTGTATGCATGAGTATGTTTGTATGTAAGTAGTTGTAGTTCTAACTTCAAGTATCAAATTGAAGCTAAGCATCTTTTATTCCAATTTTCTTTTTTTCGTTTTATTTTACTGCCACCTTAACAAACACGTGACATCAAAGTGCCTCACATTCTACACGCACTCGAAGAGTACATTGTCAATGCAACTGCCATTTCACAAATGTTGCCACATGCGCTAAGATGCTTTTGATTCCACATAGTGGTTGTTATTGTTGTGGGTGTGAATGATGCTATGCCATTCTCAAACGTAACGTAGGCGACCAAAATACTGCAATCGGTTCAGTTGCCATAGCTGCTGCTTTGTACAGCTGTCTCTGCTGCTAGTACAGCTGCCAAAATTGCGCATCCTTTTAACCAACAACAACAACCTTCACTATCAACTATTTTGTCATTTTCGTTTTTGTTTTTTTATTTCGTTTAGTGGGTTTCGGCTGTTTGTGCTCTTCACGAAATTGTTGTTAGAAATGCAGCCATAAAACACAACATACGATTACGTGTTGTTCTAGCTTTGTCATTTTTCTTGGCTAATAAAGCCATGGCTTTGCGCTCAAACGTGCTAAGCCCATTTACGTGCTGTAACGCCAACGCCGAAACTATCTACTTACACCGCTCATCGCTACTTTGGTGAAATATATGTACACTTATGTAGGTTCGTATTGGTCTACATGTGTGTAAGTGCATTTACGCCCAAGCAGTTAGTTTGTTATTCATACATATGCACATTGGGGCTGTCATGCTAAAAGAGTCTCTGCCATTTTTTTTGTTTGTGATTGCGACACGTTTTGCATGTGTGAAATTATTCAAGTTACGAAATACCTGAAGCTTGTACGACAAATACTCGGCGTGCTTCACTGCGCCTTAAAAGCATATTGTTTTATACCCGTATTGTTGTTGCAGGTGGCAACCCTCCTGAAAAATATTTTCGATAGTAAACTTTCTTAAACCTCTTCAGTTTGATAACCATATTGCAATATTTATTTTATCTTATCAATTAAATTAATTAAAAATTTCAACCATGTGGCAACCCACATGTACTTACAAAGATTTTGTGATCTTCTAGATCTCTAAGGATGGAAAATAATTTTGCTAATTTTAACTAAATTGATTACTTGTCTGCTATATGGAGGCAAAAATTGTAACCAAATTCGAATTTCTTCATGATTTCAAGATACACAAAAATCAAAAGCATAGACACACGGCAGCGTTGATCGGGATGGAAATTAACTGCAGTTGAACCGGATTAAGTGCTAGATCAAAATTAGTGCTGATCAGGAGCACTTTCAAAATGGCCACTTGTTTATTGTGAATGAAAAACGTAGCGAAGCAAACAAGTAAGCAACCAAAGCAGCTGATTTTGGCGTCCGTGGTCGCTGAGTGGTCAGAACTCTGCACAACTTAACAGGCACAGGGTTCGATTTCCACTTCGATTAATTGTTAAAATGTACATATATATAGTATTAATTTTGTTTTTTACATATTCCATTTTAATTTAATTTACGTATAATTATTATTATTTTTTCGTTTTTTTTTTTGCTATTTCAAGTCAATCTAATTTTGTATGGTTCAAGTTAGTTGAAAGAATTTTAATTTTGCTTCGAACCCACGCCCTTGCTGCTGGCTACTTCCAGACTAACATTGCCGTTTGTCTCTGCTATAACTCTCATCACTCACAAAGTCCAAAATATCGATTGATAAATAAAAGAAAAAATAACTTTGGTAATAACTAACGGCAAAATTACAACATGAGCGTCGCCAGAGAATGTGTGTGGGCAAAATAAACAAATGAATATAGTAAGCACATGGGAACACGCGTACAATATAACAACATAAATGCCGAATAAACGGAAGTGAAAGCCATCAAAAATCTGCCAAAGTCAACATAAATGTAACCATACTTCTCGCAATTCAAATCCGGATTCCACCTGTGCTAAGAACTGTGTCGAGTAAAATTGTACCGACATATTTTTTTACGTGTACGTATTTTAGTTTTGCAATAATTATAATAACACATTGGTTACATAATAATACAATTATTATAATACAGTGGATACATTTCATTTATATAAAAGTATTGCCGCTTTATATAATGAACATTCACCATTTTTGTGTGTCGCACCATGCTTTAACCAAAACCATATAAATCAGATATTTAAACTTTATACAAAATACAGGAAAATTCAACAAATTTTTATAAAAATTTCGAATTTTTTTATCTGAATTTTTAGCTCAAAAAAGTTTAGTTCAAAAAAGTGCATGAAGCAGCTAAGGATTAGTGTTGATTTTTAGTTATTTCTTGTGAACAGTCTTACGCAATTAATTCCGGAAAAAGTTCCTTTTTATATGCAAAAACATGCAAAAAAAAATTATTGAATTTTTCAGTCGCTTAAAACTTACTTTTTGCTATAAAAATTAAAGGGATATAAAACTACGTACATAAATATGTTCCCAAAACTTCAGATCAAAAATTTCGAAAATTTTAGGGAAATTTACTAAATTTTTCTTAATTTTCTACATATTTTCACATTTTTATTGATACGATTTTGGTTAAAGAATTAACTATGTTTTTAGTAAATATACAACGAAGAAGTTTTAATAACAAAAATAAAAAAATGTACATGTACATTGATAACTCTTAATACTTAAAAATTTAACACGCGAACGCTGGTTAGGGTCACTGTATATCATATATATATTTTTTTTTTTGGGCGTACAATTTTATATGACGCCGTTCGTACTTTGCTTCGTTTATTTATTTATTTGTGCACTGCCACGAAATTGCGACTCCTACTTGCTTTAACGTCTCGCCAAACGACAAACTGCCCGCACTCACTTTACGATCATGTTGCCAGTTATTATTTTACCGTATACTTCGGTCGTGGATATGGCACCCTCTGCCATCGCTGCCGCGACTGCGTCATTTCAATTTTGGCTGCAACTTTCGTCGTTGGCTGGCTGCTTATCATTTAATAATCTACGGAAAGTTCATAAAAATTTCATTTGTTTTCATTTCGTGTAGATGATTTTTTACAACTCTATGTTTTTGCAGTCCTTTCTTGTGTTTTTATTTTTTTGTTTTGCACATCACATTTTTTTAGCATATTTTCAGTTTCATTGTTGTTGCAAGCTAACCCGAAATTGCCGCTCATGTCGTTGCAAATTTTTGTGGGCCAGCAACAACGATAGCAACAACAGGGGCAGCGGCAGTTACGCCGGTCTGCTCATTATGCAGGACTTGGCAACGTAACTCACAAACACACGCGCATACACACACACACACACACACACAGAAGCATGACTACTGACATGCATAGTAGCGTAGACATTTGCAAACAACAAAATAATGAAAGCAAGAAAAATAATGCATAAAATAAATAACTTTGCCGGAGCGCATTGCAAATATTGTGGGCTAGTCACATAAAAGTTTGTTGTTGTTTTTGTTTGGAGCATCTTTGCAACTCTTGGCAGCGCACACTCGAGCGGGCCATAAAGTGTGGCAGTGCAGAAGAAGAAGAAGAAGAAAAAGCTGAAAATAAAACTAAATATTCAACTTCAGCAAGCATCAAAAAAAAAAAAAACAAAAACAACATCAACAAAAGCCTACCCGTTGCCAAAAAAAGGATGTAATTCCTTATTTTTCCTTTCCTCCTTCCCAACAGCTATGCAAAACACCCAATTTACCCACGCTGCGGCAACTCTTCTCATTTGTTTTGCTTCTACATTTTGCCGCTGCCGCCGTTGCTGCCGTTGCCATTTCGGTTGCCGCATACTTCAAAAATTCCAACGCGTACCACAAACCTTAAATGCGGCCGACGCGCAAATGCGCCGTGAAGTATGCATCAGAGAGTACATTGTTGCAACAGCTGTCCGCATAGTTGGTGCGGCAACAGCTTAAATGTAAGCGAAAAGCGGCAGCACAGCGCTTGAATACTGAAGCGAAGAGCGCGGTAAGCGGCGAGTAGCAGGTCAGCAAATAACACTGAGTTTATTAAAAATCGCTTGCAACATTTGTATTGCCATGTTTTCCGCACATTTTGGCCTTTTTCGCAACACTCTATATTCTGTTGGTTTTTTATTTTTATTTTTTTTATTCTTTACAACGCAAAGGCCTGCCTCGTTGTGCCTCCGCCTAGAGCATATGAATGTTAAATTGCTTGTGTTTGTTGAAGAGTGCGGTGCTGCCGAATATTTTGGGGCACTCGCGCTGCTTGAAATACTTAGGATTCATTAGGCAAATGTTCGGTTGCGCCAAAGTAAATAAAAAATGTTTTTCACTTTGCTGTTTTATTGTTAGCTGGTGTTCAGCAGTTGGCAAAGTGCTCGCAGTAAGTAAACGAGTTGATAACTGAGTGTGTGTGTGTGTGTGTGTGTGTGTGTGTATCATGAATGAGTCGAGGTANTATAACTGAGTGCGTGTGTGTGTGTGTGTGTGTGTGTGTGTGTGTGTGTGTGTGTGNTATCATGAATGAGTCGAGGTATGTATGCACGTTTAAATGCGGTTAAGCATCAGGGCAAACCTTGAGCCAAAAACAACACCGCTTAACCACAGGCCAAACAAATTCACACAATGCAAGTTGCTACAGAATATTTATGTAGTTTGATACGAAACGCTGCTGCCTTGCATACTTTCTAAAATGCGAGCATTTATTTAGTTGCGTTCAATATGAGTAAGTACTGCTCCTGCAAAGTAATGAGAGTAATAATGCTGCTACTTAAAACTGGATTAAAAACTCTTAGAATTTTGAATTAATTCAGCCAAAGCCTAATGTACTTGCAGCGTTCAGAAGTCTTGGAAACACGACCAGGAGTTGGTATGTATTTTTTCGAAGAAACATTAAAGTTACGTTCACCGGCTCCAACATATTTAATAGATATGCGATTTTTCCACACAATCAAAAAATGAAAATGATTCGTAACAAACTTCTGTCAGACAACGCGTCTTCGTTAATCATCTTCACAGTGCCACATAATGATACAAGTTTGACAAATGATATATCTGGAATTAAAGTTGCACTATTCAGCAACTTATAGCAACTATGGTCACAGACCCAAATTGGCTATTTAGACATGGTTCACAGACGCGATACCTAATAATAATTTAACTTGGCGCCAATGAAGCTGTGTCATATTGACCCGATGCAACTATTTTTGAAGAGAAACTTCTTTAGCGGCGGTCGGTTGGTTGGGAGTAAATTGGAAAATTCAAGGGAAATTGCACACGGAAATAGTGCAACGGAAATGGTTGGGGCTGAAACAAGTGCTTCTTAAGTGTATGCTAATAAAAGGTTGAGGAATAACACTTAGAAAAAGACCAATACGAGAATGTAAGTAACGGTGAGTACGTATATAGATAGAGGATAAAAGCAAAGGTAAAAATAAAAACAAAAACAAAGATGCGAAAAGATGAAGACAAAAATGAAGGTCAAGGTAAATTGAAACACTTTATTTATATATATAAGGACAAAGGTGAAGGCGAATATGTAGATGAAGAAAATGATAAACATGTAAGTAAAAACAAAGACAAATATAAAAAAAAGATGCGGATGATGATGAGGATACCGATAAAAGTAAAGATGAAGATAGAGGAAGAAATATTAAAATAAAGGTATGTAATTCTAGAGAAAACGATATAGAGAGAGACTCAGAGATTCAATCTGGCAACTATGTATTTTGGGATTTTAGAGTTTTTCGGCATTCTCGGGACTTACCGATATAATAATCAATATTTTTATCAGTTTTGTTATCGATATGGTTATCGAAATTTTTATCGATGTTTCTATCGCTATTTTCGGAACCCTTCGATATAATAATCGATATTTTTATCAAATTTGTTATCGATATTTTTAACGATTTTATTATCGATGAAGTTATCGATTAGGTATCGGTGTTGTTATCTTTTTCGTTATCAATTATTTAACGATTTTGTTATCAACGTTTTTATAGATTTTGTTACCGATACTTTTATCGATTTTCTAAGCGGTTTTTGTTATCGATTGTTTGTAGATTTTGTTATTGATATTTCTATCAGTTTTTATCGATTTCGTTATTGAGAATTTATCGATTTTCTGATTAATTTTGTTACCAATATTATATCTATTCTGCTATCGAAATTTTTGTCGAATTTGTCATCGATTTTGTTATCGATATTTTTATCGGTTTTGTTATGGATATTTTGTTGTATGTTACTATCGGGTATAAGGATAAAAGTGAAGACAAAGGAAAACAGACTAACATAAATTTATGTATTTAGAACGAACAGGGGTAGAGGGAGGGATCTAGATAGAAAAAAGACAAAAAATATAACCTTAAGCAAAAGCAGATGTATGTATGTATGTATGTATGTATGCACATATGTACTAATATTGGTTATGAGACAAAATAGATATGTAACGTAAGTTTCACTTCTCCAGTGTGGCCATGGCGCACTTACTTCTTTTTGCGCACCGTGTAATGGATCTGGATAGAGTTTTTTAAATCCAGACATTTTCCGAAGATATCTTCGTTTTTAAAAGTAAAAAATTCAAACGATAAAAATCGAGTTCTGGTCAAAAGAAAATGTGCAATAATTTTTTTTATAAGATACATAAGAGCAGGAAACAATGTTACTCATACGCCATACCGTACGCGTACTTACTGATACATGACACGCCATGGCGTATGAGTAACCTTTACAAAGTTAAAGTTCGATTTTTTTTTTTT